>NW_019394936.1:0-28439 GCF_000612105.2 Orussus abietinus | reverse complement strand
GATATTGACTGGTGAGTGGGTTTGGCTCTTTGGAAAATGGTGTTCGCGAGTTGGTGCAATACCAAGACCGATGGGATATTGAAGGAGTCTTAATTGGAGGAACGTGAGGGGTGAAGGATGCAGGAGTGTCGATTGTGCCAGACCCGTTGGATTTTAAGGTTCCTGTAACAAAGTACTCACCTGGAGCATCAAATTCCCCGATCGCAAACGGACGAGTACAATTCCGGTTATCAAGTTGTACGCGCTGCGATCGAGCCTAAGGTTCAGATATAAGAGAGCTCTCCGTCCGCGGTGCTTCGCGCTCGCGGTCCGTGGCCCCCTCTCCCAGGGCCTCCCTACCCGCTCGCAACTATTATCGCGCATGCTCGAATAGAGCCGAATTACTAGTCCCTATGTACAGTCGCGCATGTTAAACACCTGACCCGTTACAGCTGTCCCCCCGAAGGATTTTAAAGTTTCCCACAGGAAACTTTAACTTCCTTCGCCTCCTAACTAGTTGGGTTTCTTTACGAAATGAATTTTTTTTAAATTATAGCAATTTTTTAGGTGTTCAAATAAAGTTCTTCTTTAATGTTAAATTGTCTTATTCTAGTTCTATTATTGTTATTTTCTTCCCCTTTTTGGGTGTTCCTACTCGCGTTCGCGAGTAGATTCGCGCCGTCGGGTCTCCGGGCGCCGTTTTCTGAATTCCACGGCCCCGTCCTTCCAGCTCCGCATTTTGTGGTGGCGCGACTCGGCCAGTCCTCCTCCACCCATTTAGGTCCAGGATAATCCCCTTCTGGATACTTTTTATGCTGGCGGTTGGTCGCTTCGGCATGAATTTGATGAACTGGATTTTTGTCGTCTTGCGCCCGTCTTGTGCCTGGGACTCGGGGATGTATAGCGCTCTCGCGATGTTGGTGTTCTCGCGTGCGATCTGGAAGTAGGCTTCCTCGGTTTGGGTATGTTTATATCTTAACTGCAAGATTATCACTGATTACTGTTTTATCTGTGTTGATACGCCGCTAATGTCTATTCCCTTCTTTTATTTATTTCTTCCTAGTACCTTATTCCATTATCGATTTTTTTTTCGCGTTTCTTTTTTTTTTTACGGTACCTTTTTGTTCCGCGGCGGGTTATTGTGTATCCGTATTTTCTCCGCCGGATGGTACGGTCGCGGCTGCAATGTTTCGCCCTGCGGTTTCCCTTCCGTCTGCGTACTCGCGTTCATTTCTTCGCAGTACTAGTTTTCGCTTCGTGGCTAATTACGAACTGTCGGTCCCGGTTTGAGATTGGGCTCTCGAAGCCGTCTTTCCCGAATTCGTCGCGATGTTACGTGTCACCGGGGGATGGGTTATTGTATATACTTAGTTTTTCTATGATCTTGCTCCGACTTCGCGAGAATTTCGCTGTGATTTTAGGCCGTCTCGAATTTTAGTTTCGCTTATTTCCTTCGATCTAATATTCTCGTTTATCGCTTAACAAGCTTATTATATTTTACGTTGATTCTATTACCTATTGTTCCCAATTATTTCGCTGGAATTTTTATTTTTTTTTTATTTTTTAGCCTACACCGTTGGTTCGCCCTTATTTTCTATTTTACGCGTTTGTCTTTATCCTATTTATTTCTTAGTTTCGCGGTTTTCGAATTATTTCGAATGGCTTTACATACGTGTGTCCCGCTTTTTTAAGTTTTACAAATTTTCCTTTTACGCTTTATCGTTTGCCTTTCTCTTTTCGAAATACTTCGAATTACATTGGTTGCGTTTTATTATTATTATTATTACTATCTTCTTTTTCCACATTTTTCACTTACCCGTTTTATTGCGGCCATTCTACATCTACCTCCACCGGTTCCACTCCGGCCCGGAGAAGACCGTCCTCGACGAGATTGTCGGCCACCTTTATATCATTCTGGCCCCAGAATTCCCCCCAAATAGTGTTTCTTTCAGTGTTGTACTCTAATCCTTTGAATCTACAAACTTTTTCGTTGACGATGTCTTTCATCTCGTCGAGCTCGGTCTCCCCCCAGGAAGCGCCGCTCAGCTCGACATCCACCATGCCTAAAGCGATGGCTTGTTGCGGCAGGTGCGCGGCGGGTCGCGGGAGTCCCCTGATGTCGCCCTCTCGCGCCGCCACCGTTTCTCCTTCATCGACTAAGAATAATATCAGTGGCTCTACCCCCGTAACTCTAGCCCGTCACCAAACCCCATTGTCGTGCCGCCACTACGCTTCCCGTCCGTGTGCTCCGGTGGAGGATATATCTGTTCCCGTATTCCTCAAGCTCCCAGTGAAGCCACTGTTGCATGCGCCGGAGTCTCGGTTGCATCTCTACCCGTTGGGCCCACATCGCGTATGGGTTTTTGAATTGCACCACCCGTATTAATTCCACCTTCACTTCTTCCACGACCATAGTCGGGATCACCCTCGCCATGTGTCCGGCCATCGTTCCTTAGACTAAATCCAATTAGATTAAATTTCAACTAGCTATTCTGTTTTAACACCCCGACTCCTTATTGCTTTTATTCTATATTACTTCTAAGATTCTTACTTTGTTCGAGAACGTTTCTCGTTCTGGACTTAAAAATTTTTTTTTTTCTCGGTGTTGCTTCGTTGCGAACCTAATCACTTCGTGGTTATTAGCGAACTGTTAGCTGGAGGTTTCAAATTCCGTTTCACCGGCCATTTCATCCCTACCTAATGTCCCAATTATTGTTATGGCCTTTTGATTTTGGAGGTTAGGGTCGCGTGACGTACCCGGTTTATCCGTTTGATTTTGATTTAACTTTTGGATTTGTTGCCGTGTCATCGGCCGTTGAATATCGATTGGGGTGTCTATTTGTTGTTGATTAGTAGCTGGCACGTTAGGGTTACCGGTGCTTACAACGTTTGAATTATTTTATATGATTATCGGTTCGTGATATCGTTTCAAGTTCACGCTGTGGAACATTCCTCGTTCCTTCCGAGTTTCAGGATTTATGAGAATAAACGTTGCCGGACCGACCGATTTTTTAATTTCATATGGGCCCTCGTAAATTGATAGGAACTTAGCAATTAATTTATTCGTCGGATTTGAAACATTACACGTTTTTACCAGTACTTTATCTCCGACTGTGAAGTTCGTAAGTTTGTGCGTTTGGTTATACTTCTCCGCCCGTTTTTTTCCTTTTACTTCGAGTGTTTCGCGGACCAATTTTAATTTCGTTTCATATGTTGGTTCCGCGGTATTATCCTCATATTTTAACCATTTTTTCCAAAATCTAGTTGGTCTCTTGTTTAAATGTGTTTCTACCGGCGTAAATTCCGTGGTTTCATGATGAACTTCGTTTATGCAATCCTGAATGACTTGCAGCCAATTAATCCATGTTTGATGTTTTTCCCGAATTAACGTCCGGAAAAATCTTCTCAATTCGCGATTGACCCTTTCGACGATGTTTCCTTGGGGATGTCTTATCGATGAAAATACCGGTTGTATTCCCTCCCTTTGCAATTTATTTAACCATTGTTTCGACGTGAATTGTGTCGCATGGTCGAATTGTAATCTTTTCGGCTTTCCGTAATTCGGTATGTAATGTTCGAAAATGCATTTAATCGTTGAACCCGCGTTTGCTTTTCTTAATGGGTACAAAGCCACGAATTTACTGAATGCGTCGATGGTTACCAAAATGTGTCTATATCCTCCTTTTGCTGTCGGAAGTGGTCCGAAATAATCGATCGATACGAGTTCAAGTGGTTTTTCCGGAGTGATGTTTTGCATTGCTGCATAGCAACTTTGGTTACTCACTTTGCACCGCTGGCAAAGGTCGCATCGTGAAGTTATGATTTTGATGTGTTTCTCCATTTTTGGGTGTGCAAACTCTTCTCTCAGGATCCGGAACACCTTTCGTCCCCCGATATGTCCGTAAATTTCATGACATTCTTTTGCCATTTGGTACAGTCCATCTTTTGTCAAGTAGATCTTCCACGAATCTGGTCCCTGTTTTTTGAATAGTATGCCGTTTCGCAACCAATACCTTTGGTTCTGATTCTGCGGTTCCTTGAGTAATGCTTGTTTTATGCATTTTATCCCTGATTCGGCGGCCTGATATTTTTTGAAGTTCTTCAGATATTCGCCAATCGAGGGTGCGGCCTCTTTTGCGAGGATATGTGCTATTACGATTTTGTCGGTCAGTGCGTTCTCCTCGTGGCCAGAAATTTGCCTACTCAGAGTGTCCGCGACCACGTTATCCTTCCCGGCGCAATGTTCGACGGTCAGGTCGTAGTCTTGGATCGACAAAATCCACCTCGCAAGCCTCGCATTTGCGAACTTGCATGTTAAAAGAAAGGTTAAGGACTTATGGTCCGTGATGACTGATTCGTGCTCCGATCACATACGATCGAAATTTTTGAAGTGCCCAGGCTATTGCTAGCAACTCCTTCTCAGTTGTTAAATATCGGAGTTCCGGTCCTTTAAGAGTCCGGCTTGCAAAAGCGACGACTTGTTCTTCACCTTCCTCGTTGATTTGTGATAGAGTCCCCCCGAGTGCATAATCACTTGCATCGGTGCGAAGGACGTATCCTTTTTTCGGATCCGGATGATGTAAAACCACGACTTCTTGAAATAATTGCTTTACTCGTTCGAATGCTTCGTCGTGAATCTTCTCCCATTTCCACTTGGTTCCCTTTTTTAGCAGGTCCAAAAGCTTGCTGGTCTCATGCGCATGTCGATTAGTAAATTTGGTATAGAAATTTACCAATCCTAAAAATCCCCGCAATTGTTTTAAATTTTTCGGTTTTGGGAAATCCTGAATGGCTTGCAGTTTTTCCTATTGCGGCTTTATTCCCTCGGTCGTTAGTACGTGGCCGAGAATGTTGACCTCTTCCTTAAAAAAATGACATTTTTTAAAGTTCATAGTCATTCCATAATGGACCATGCGTTTGAATAATTTCTCTAGGTGGTGCATATGCTCTTGGAAATTTTTCGAGAGGAACAAAAGATCATCGATGAAATTTGCAATGTGGTCCCCCAGACCGTGGAGTACCATTTCTAGTTGTTTAGAGACTGTTCGTAGTTAGTATGTATTAGTTATGTTCCGCGATCCACGATTCGGAGGACCATTAAATGTTAGGTTGGTTCGATTCGCGGAGGAACGGCTAGATAATTACTGGATATGAAGTGCGGTCAACGAAACTTAAACATTTATTTAACCCTGGTAGTAATTTACAGTTGAAGCGAGTTAACAATGAAATAACGGAGTAAAGATAACGGCACGATTATTAATGCCTAGTTGAGCGGGCCACTAGCATGAGTGGACTTAGAGAAGTTAAGCGCGTAAGATTGGAGAATCGCTGATCTCGCGGGAGATCGAAGCTATCTCGCTAGATACCGCGGACGCGTAAAGTCGCGCGGGAGATCGAAGCTATCTCGCTAGATACCGCGGACGCGTAAAGTCGCGCGGGAGACCGAAGGACGCGGTAATGCCGGGACGTTGATGGTCGCTACGGCTGTTCAATCGGATCTGGTGGTTGGGATCAAAGTTTGAAATAAGAGGGTCCCAGAGAGAGATTTCAGAGGCGGAGTTTTGAAGAAGATCGGCGAATTGCATTTTTGGATGCAGCCGATTGGTCTAGAAGAACGTTGAGGAAAGGGAGATTTTAGGCAGTTCCACAGGCGTAAGTGGGGACTGCGTATGCGGTTGTCGTTCGAGAATTTGGAGAAGCTCTAGAAGAAGCGTAAAAGAGCGGAAACCATAAATTGTCCTAATTGCGGACGTGATCGAGAAGTACGAAGGTTTTCTTGGGAACTTTAGAACGACATTTTCCAGATGGGTTGGAGGAGACAGTTGCGGATGAAGAAAGGCGCGTTACGAATTGAGCTCAAAAGACGTTGTCGCGACGACGACCCTACCTCCAGGGGGTCGACGCCGTTGTCGACCCTTGAAGTGGTGGTTGGCGCGCCTGGACGGCGCGACAGGACGCAGAGGCTAGCTTGAACCACATGGGTCATGATAATTAATAATTTAGCTCTTGCTGATTCGGCGCGAACACTAGTCCTCTGATTAAACTAGCACTACTAGTTTTTAAGCCAAATGGTGTTACGACAAATTCGTAACAATTTCCTTTATGTAGGAACGCGGTGTATTTTCGCGAGTCTGTATGCAAAGGTATCTGCCAGAAACTGCTGGTCAGATCGAAGCTTGAGACGACCTTCATGCCAGTGCACTTTTGAAAAATTTCCTCCGTTGTCTGCATGCATTCATGATCTGCGATAAGGTACTCGTTTAATTTTCTTGCGTCTAAGTAGAGTCGTACCGACCCGTCCCTTTTTATTACAGTCACCATCGGATTGATACACGGACTGTTCGATCGTTGAATTATATTTAAATCGAGCATGCGTTTAATTTCTAAGTTTACGCTTTCTCTATGTGCCATTGGGACTGGATAAGTTTTTTGTCGAAACGGCTCGTGTTTAATTAATTCTAACCGGTGCTGATAAATTTGTATTCGTCCCGGTCTTTTATCGAAAACCGCTCGGAATCTATGTACGAGATCAAAAAATTTTTTCTTTTGTTTATCGTTGAGTCCATTGCACTCGTCGACCTTTGCTTTTATTTCTTCTGGGCTAATCCATGGATCTTCGGCTTTCTGGATCAGCTGGATTGCCTGAACTCCGCTGCACGTTGCTTGTCTGACTTCTCCGACGTACGTCTCCTCCATGGAATCTGTGGCTACGCCTCCCTCTGAAATTGGTGCAAGAGTGGTTTCGTTTTTTCTGTATCTCAATGTAATAATTCGTGTTCCCAAGTCTATAATCCCCTACCACCGTTCAAGGCTATCTACTCCCAGGATACAGTTTTTTATTAATTTTGGAATGACTAGGTATCCAACGTGGATCCTTCGTTCAGCTATTTGCGTTTCTGCGTATATTTGTTTTGTGAGCATCACCGGTTTCATTCCGGTGGCCCCAATTATTTGCGTCCTCCTAACTGGTAGGGTAGGACAATTCCCTCATTTTTCTTCATATTTTTTATAAAACTGTTCTGAGATACATGTTACCTCGCTTCCGGTGTCGATAAGGGCTTGCACAGATATTCCTTCTATTTGAACTTCCATTGACGGACATTTTACTAATTCTTTCTCTTGTCCTTCTTCCTGCGTTTCTTCTGATAAGTCTTCTCGCATGTCGCGAGCCAAGATGTTGCAGCTTATTTCTTCGGTTGCTTTTTCTTCGTGATGATCCGTTACAGTCGGAAATTGGTATGTCGTAGTGTTTTGTTGAGCTCATAAGTGTTCTTCATGGGTGCGTTGCGTCGGTAAATCGGAGTCCGTTTTTTGTATTTCTTGTGCCGATGCAACGCCTACTCGTTTCCCCACCGCTGCCAAGGTTGATGTTGGTTGAGTCTTTGATTTTTACGGCCCTCTTCGTGTCTGTTATCTGTTAGTACTATGTTGCTCGTTGTTACGTCGCGATTGTTTGTAAAACGTTTTCCGTAATTTTCATTATTCATCCGCGCGTCCTCCCTTCGGTGATTTGAGGACGAAGCGTGCTCTTCCCGTGCGTATCTTGTCGTTGGTCGTCGCAGCGTCTCCCTCTCCTGGTACTCTCGCTGCCGCGCAGTGTATTGGTCCTCCGGGTGCCGATATTCATGCTTGTATTCTCTTTTCTGTTCTTTAGGTGCGTACGATGCGGGTGTCACCTCTGTTTCCTACTCGTACGAATTCGCGGTGCGACGGTCCTTGTTCCGCGTGACATTGACCGTCCCTGCTTGATCAATCGTCTCCAATAATTCAAGGAATTCCGAGAGTGTCCTAATTCCTCTTGAGATGCACGCGTGGTGGATCATTTCGGTGTAATGCCTCGATAATTGTTTTATAATGTCTGCGTCGCTGAAATTCGCAGATAGATCGCGTGCGTTCCCGAACAATTGCATCGCGTATTCTGTTCGCGTTAGTTTCCTTCGATCGTCGAACCATCCATATTCTAGAAGTCTTCTTATCCTGTACTGCGTGTCTTCACTCCAGAATTTTTTTTAGGTAAATCCTCTTCAAATCTTGAAGGTTGGAAACTTCATCTCCCATTAAGTACCACCAGTCTCTAGCTACGCCTTTTAAGCTTTGTCCGAATATTGTTTTCGTTGCGAAATCGTTTACGTCAATCGTGTTACAATATTGTTCTAAGTCTTTTACAAATTTAACCGGACTATCCGTTTTCGATCCGTAGAATACCGGCGCCTCTAATTTTATCGGATATCCATGTGAAAATCCGGTTCGATTTAAAGTCTCGTTATTAGCGCTTGCTTCGCGAATTCGACCTTGTGTATCTTCTATTTTTGTTATTTTCTCGCGATTTGATTTCGCAACGGCCCTAACTTCTATCATGTTATTCCCTAAACGTTCCACTACCTCAAGGACGTGCTTGAATGCCGAATGGTCGGCCCTGACCTTGTCTACAACCTCATGTAACTTTTGAGTTTGGATCTCTAACTGTTCCGCATATAACGCTTCTATCCGCTCCTGATATTTCCTATAATCGGTCGCATATTTATCCTGGAGATCCTTTAGTCTCCCATCGCAACTCCTAATTTTCTCGTTTTGGGACTCGAGTCTCGTTTCCACGTGGCCCGAGATTGTTTCTAATGTGCTAACGCGCTGTAGTAAATCTCTAAGTCGTCCTGAGCGCTCAAGATTTTGCTCAGCTATTTGAATTTCTTGTTCTACATTTTTCGTGCGAAGGGCAGTACTGGCCACGAGACCCGAGTCGACCGTTATCGCATACGTGTCGTCGATCGGTGAATCGCTTAGATCAATTTCTTTATTCGGACCGGTCGCCATTTTATCGCAATCTTATTTTTAATTCCAATTTTAATTATTTATTCGCTCGAATTTTCTTTTAGGGCTGATCGCTCCGATCTCCCACTCTACAGTCGCCAGCCCCACGTTGGGCGCCAATTGTAATGGTATGCAGTTTTGTCAGTGCCTATGCACCAAGAAACTGCATCCGTCGAGGGTTCGAGCCTCACGACTACGGAGACCGAAATTAATTAAATTTTAAAGATAAGAAAAGAAAAGAGACTGCGAGAGAGCGAGGAAAGCGTTTACGAACGATCAGCTGAGCGCGTCATTATTGTGGCTTTCGGAAGGCCCGTCCGCGAGAACCGGTTCGAGCGAGTTTTTCTAAGGATCAGCGCTCCGGCGCCGTCCCGTCTAAGTGAAATTTGGCGATTTAAGTTTCCGGGAAATGCTCGGATTTTCGGCACCTTTAATTTACAGTCGATGCAGTCCTAATTGGATTAAAGGGATTTTCCCTGACTCATGCGTTGAAATCTAGAAGGAAAGGATAGGAATGGAATTGATCCTCAGTGAGAACGACTTATCCCATAATCGGTGTGTTCTATTCGTTCATCATAGAATCCACATGGAATATGGAAACATGGGATGTAAAGGTTATAAAAAAAAAAAGACAAGTTCATTGCCTGATGTCATTTCACCTTCTGGAATCACTACGAACATTCCTACAAAGAATCAGTAGCCACTATCTTATTATTAATTAAAAAAAAAGTAGAACGAATCTTCTGAAGTAGCAGTAGTAATCACTTAATTTTTACAAAAAAAGACCAAGAAATTATTTTTCATGTTTAACCTACTAAAGTTATGAAATCAACCGTTGCGGACAAGTTTAGACAATTTGACCGGTGTACCGATGGCCTTTTAAAGTAGTGAAATCAGTTTCCGAAAAACAAGTACAAATACAGCTCGATTAATAACCGTTCCTATAACTTTGAATTGTTAATATATTATATGAAAGTATCAGTAAATAAACTTTCAAAAATATCTAACGATGTATGCTAGTATAATACTTTCATGGTCTATCATTTTCCTCACTTTATGGCCTCCACTCGATTCTATAAGTGACTATTCTTTACTCTGAACAATTTAAAGGGTTGCTAACCGCAGTACCGAACTTGTCGGGCCCCTTATATAACATATTACAATATATATTTTTATTTACTGATACTTGACTGTTAACGCTGCACTGAGTGCAGGTTTTAAGTTCGTTGGTGGCCATGAACGGCACGCGCCGACCGTCCCCCTCTTGGACCCGACTGCAGTGGCACGTGCCGACCTGTCAACGCTTGATTTACGGTCTCGCTATCTTTATTACTAGCGGTGGTACGTTAATAATAATTAGCAGATTCGGTAGCTCGTGGCTTTCTTAATTGATTTTAATATCGTAAATTGCGGGCGACGCTTCCCCCGCGTGATTATTCAATAGAAACTGCCTAATTCGGCTATAGATGTCGCTCTCGGTCGAATTTTAATCCTGCCTAATGGCTAGTAATCGTGTGGCCCCAATGCGTGCGAATTCTGATCGCCGCGGCCTTCCATATATCATTAATTAATTAAATAAGCTTACGCTCTCCTCTTTGCCCGTCGAAACAGGGCCCCTATGGGCGCGAGTAAAGAGGTTCAAACATTTCTCGTTGGTGGCAGCATCTCCCGGACGTAGCTCTCGCGGCCTAGCGTGTCGGTATCGGATGCGCCTTAAAACTTGGCTACTTGGCCGCTAGATGGCGCCACCGTCGAACGTATCGACGGCGATCGTGGCGTGTACGTCCGCGGCGGTCCCGGCCCTTTAAATTCCTGAATGGATCGGTCCCACGTGGTCTCGTGCCGCGCGGCCCTACCTTTCCTTTCCCCTCGAGCGCGTCCCCCTTACTACGAGACGGCCCGGCTCGCTCAATGGGCGCGCGAATCCTGATATCGGCGCGCGTGACTCAGCACGCCCGAGCAGGTTCGCCTTTACTATCGCGCCGTTCATGAATCGCGAACGGGGCTCATATGATTCCCCCGCCGCACGGCCTATCAAAGTTAATCGCGTCCTATTCCCCTCGCCGGCGATTTCTGCCTCACGGGTCGACTACCTTTCCCTCTTACCTGCTGTCTCGACGGGGGGCTCCCAGCTGAGCTCGCCCCCGGGTCTCGCGGCCTACCCTCGCGGTGTGCGGCCCTTTCGACTCTATCTCTTTTGTACCCCTAATCGCGTGCTCCCGCAGAACTAACGCGTCAATTACATTTAACTCTTTTATTTCTATTCGCGCGCCTTCAATGGGCTTACCGCGTAATTAATATTTGAACTGATCGCGATCCTCGGTATTATTTCTCCGAGGTCTAAGCAAATTCTTTTCTCCTTACTCTACTCTAATATACCCCTTACTATTAAGGGAATTAATTTGGATTTCAACACACATAATTATGANATTTAATCAAAAAATCTCTTTATATCAAAAAGGAAACCAATGCATGTTTCCCCTCTCTCTGCTAACACTGGTACCAGCTATCCGGCGGCTCGATATCGTCGTCCTCGTCTGGGCGCAATAAGGCAATTGCCAGAGCCTCCAACCCTTCTTCCCCGAGGAAGCGCCATCCCGGGTCGAGGTCCAAAGACGGTGTTCCCGGCTGCTCAGCGGCGGCCGGTACTCCGTATCCTGCAGCCGGTTGCAAGGTTAGGTTGTGACCGGTCAGGGGGCCCCGAGTCTCGGAGGATAAGGTCAGCCGTTTACCCGGGGGCAAAGGTCAACCGTTTCCCCAGAACCTCGTCGGTAATCTCTTCCCGTAACACAGCGCAGGTTCTTGACCGCTGCCTCAGGCTATCGGATCTCTGTTCTAATTGTCGCAAATAATTGTAAATGATCTGGATAAGTAACGGGAACTCCCGTGAAATTAAGTGATTCACACCCCGAATTAATGATCGCTAATTTACGCGATATAACAATTAAGCTGTGGAGTTATCAAAGGCTGTCTCGCCTCGCTCCCTGTTACGGTCTATGTGACCTTCAACACTTCAGGAACCAGACAGACAGTTGGTCTGGTCCTTTCACGGTCGCCAGATTTTCCTGCGGGCGTGACAAATAGATTAAGGGGTTATCGGAGGGTATCGCACCTCACTCCCTGCAAGATTGAATTTATTGCCTCGAGCGCCAGCTAGACGGTAGGCTGGCCTCGTCACGGATCCTCCGTGAAAGGCACGAACTTCGTTCCTTATAGTCGGTCGCCAGGTGTTTTGACCCACTAAACACCAAGGTGGTAAGCTTCTTCTTCTTCTGCAACTCCTCTGGTCCACTTCCCGGCTGATCCGAAGAGAAAGAGCGCCCTCGGGTGACCAGGAAAATAACTCTTCACGGATAATTAGTCGACGCGAGATTTCATTTAATCATTTATTCCAATGTATTCAGTAGTCATCAACAAATATAATTTGCGCGGTATTCGCACGTAACAATGGCGCACTTCAGCGGCGTCGGACTGCGCGACGGCTTTTCCACTTACTAGACACTTAACCTCAGTAGTCGTAACTCGACTTGAGTCAACCCTCAATTAAACTATAATTAACGAACTTCGACGGCGTCGGACCTCGCGACGTGTATCCGCGTACTAGTCGTTTACTTTAAATTTTACAAGTATGCCGATTCACTCAGCAGTGATTCCACTTATTATTTCCGCACAACTCTTCTTGATTATTACGATTTATCGGTACACCCGACAGTGATCGACACTTTTAATTAACACTTCTTTTATTCTCGTATTCCCCCGTATTGAGTCTTTGCGCGACTCGATCCGCGGCGCTTACGGCCCGGGGTCCAGCAGGCCACGCTGCACGATCGGCCGGTCTCTGCTGCTACTGGATGCGAATTAGTTGTGGGCGACCCGCGGACCCCTATTTATAGCTGAGCCGGCCTGTCACTTTGATTTATGGTCTTAGCAACAGCTAAACCGCTGATCGCACAATATTCGCGATCAGCTCAAAGTTTACCTCGTGGCCCTGCTGGTTAATTACCCCTAGGTTAGAAGTTCGGGAAGGTCCTGGTTTAACAATGGTAACCTGAGCGGACCCCCCTCTCCTTCTCATAATTAATTAAATATCTAATGAATACGGATAGATACGGTTATTCCGCTAACGGGGATTTATATCTCTACCCGCCGCGCTACGAACGCACTATCTCGCTAATTGAACATGGCTTTACATCTCGCCATTTGTTAATAACAATCTCGTTAATCCGTCTGGAATTTACTCGGCGACTAGGGCGTTCGTGTACATACATTCTTATGTATCTAGCCTTAAATTTACAGAGTCGCCGGTCCAATAGTATAGGATTTACAGGGTCATAAATCATGACACCTGTCATCGATTTCCCATTAAACAAATGATATCGGATTCGCACGCGAGGGCATACTGTTCTCCTCGTGGCGCTGAACAATAATCCGTAATTAGTTTTTAAATATCTCCAAGCGTTCTCAAGATAATCGCGTTGGAATGTTGGTTGCATTCTAGAAGCTTCCATTTGTCCTTGACGGCACGTGCCGGTCGCCCCCCTTTGGGCCCGACTACAGCGGCACGTGCCGACCTGTCAGCGCGTGATTAATCGTTTTTTCCCTAACTTCGTTAATAGCGATCGCACGACGCTCAGATCGGTCAGGTTTTACTCGGAATAGCTTGATTAGACGAATCCGCGACTTTTGGGCGCGGTGAACAAATTACATTATTTTATATGATTATTTAATCGCCTGTATCGGCTAATATTGCCCTATCTGCGAGACCAACGGGTCCATCGCATGGCAGAAAATTCGCGGGTTCATTTGCGCACGGTTTCGTCCCGTCGCGACCCTTACAACAATAGTAAATGATTAATTTAATACGCGCGGCGTTTTATTACCCGCCGGCTCAAGGTCTTTGCGTGCGCGAGCTAAGGGGTTCCGAGATTCTCCGCGCGTGGCAGTAGCTCCCGGACGCGGCTCTCGCGGCTCGGTGCGTCGGTACGCTGCGCTCTTCGTAGTATATAATTCGGCCGACAGATGTCGCCATGGTTGAATTCGCCGGCGAGCGGCCGCGGCATGCGCGTGCACGGCGGCTCGGGCTCTCGCGTCTCGGTGCGCCGGCGTCACGTGGTCTCGAGCCACGCGACCCGTTCCCCTTTCCCCTGACTCGTCCGCTCTACGGTCGGACGGCCTTCTGCGCTATAATGTGAATGGTACTGACCCGCGCGCGTCTGACTCACGGCGCGCGGCAGACCCACTATGATTAACTCGCGGAGTATAGAGCGCGCGTAATCCCCGCGCGCCCCTCGCGGTCTGGCTCTTATCGGCCCGTTTAAATCCTAATACTACCGCGTCTCGCGTATATATATATTTTCGCTCGCGGTTCTAATACTTCCTGTTTTACCGGCTGTTCAAGGGGCTCCCATAGAGCTCGCCCTTGGTCCTCGCGGGTCTATTTCGCGTGTCTGACGCATAAATGAATTTTACCTTTTCTCCTAGCGGGTCCCCAGCGGGACTGACGCCTCGCCGACGCGTTCCCATCGGATCACGCGTCGCGGATAAATGGCGTCTCGGAATTTCAATCATCGAGAGCCTAAAAGCATATAATTCCCCTTACGTTAATTTAAAACTTCCCCTTATGTTCTAGAGGAAGAAAAGGGTCGAACACACATATATATATATAAAAATGAAAATCGATTTATTATAATAAAATGATTATATGGTTATATATTGGTTTATCATGAAAGGCTCAAGAGCCTGCCCTCTCAACTCCGGAAATTTTCCGGGCTCCCCCACATGACGACGTCCTCGGCCTGTGGAAGGACCGCGGCCAACGCTTCCGGGGATACTTCCTCCATGTCCGCGGGCCCAGCCTCCCTGGTCCATGTCGGATGGCTCCTCCCAGGGGCTCCCGTCCTGCGTGCAAATGATGCCGGTTCCAAGGTTAGGTTAGGTTGTAGCCGGTCAGCGGGCCCCGAGTGTCAGAGGATAAGGTCAGCCGTTCACCTATAAACAAAGGTCAACCGTTTCCCCGGAATCTCGCCGGTAGTCGCTTTCCGTGGGACAGTGCAGGTTCTTGACCGGAGCCTCAGCTATCGGACTTCTTGGTGACGTCGCAATAAAATAATAATATTCTTGAATGAACCACGGATTTACCCGTGAAGATACGCACTTTATAACTCTTTAAATTTCAATCGCCATTTGATTAGCGAATGTGACAAATTAATCTCGAGCGGTCGAAGGGTCTCAACCCTCGCCCCCGTCACGATGTCTGCAATACTTGGCCTCACAGGTACCACATGATCAGCTTGCCTGGTCCCGTCACGGATTTTGCCGTGAAGGCACGAAGTTCGTTTCCTTTTAATATCGGTCGCTAGGTGTTTTGACCTGATAAACACCAAGGTGTAATTTCTCCAATAAATCAACTGGTCCACCTTCCGACTGATCCAAAGTGAGAGGGTCCTCGGGTGGCCAGGATATTCTCTCTCGCGGATAAATGATCTACGCGAGTTTCATTAACTCATTTATTCAATAACAATTGGATGCAAGGTCATCAACAATTAGATTCTTACGCGGCGCTCGCGTACAATAATGGCGAACTTCCACGGCGTCGGGCTGCGCGACGTTTCCCCGCGTACTGGTCGCTTAACATAACAAGTCGTAATCTCGACTACAATTAACCCTCGGTTAATTAACAATGACGAACTTCCACAGCGTCGGACTGCGCGACGTTTCCCCACGTACTGGTCGTTTAGTATAACAATATTACGGATATGCCGGGTCTCCCAGCAGTGATCCCACTTTTAATTCTTCGCACGATTCTTCTCAACATTACTAACGATATGTCGGGACCTCCGACAGTGATCGACACTTATTATTCAACACTTTCTTTCGTTAAATCTTTCCCCCGTATTGAGTCTGTCCGACTCGATCCGCGGCGCTTAACGGCCCGGGGTCCAGCAGGCCACGCGGCGCGATCGGCCGCTCTCGACTACTACTGGGTGCGAATTAGTTGTGGGTGGCTCGGAGCCCCGTATTTATACCCGAGGCGACCTGTCAACTTGATTGATGGGCCTAGCAATAACTAAACCGTTGATCGCACATTTTTCGCGATCAGGTCAAAATTCACCGCGTGCCTTGCTGGTTCTTTCCCTCTCGGCCGGAAGTTCAGGGAGGCCCTCGTTTAACAACGGTAACCTGTACGGGCCCCCCTCCCCTTCTTATAATTAATTCATTAATTCCCAAACGCAGATAGGTACTAATAATCTGCGAACGGGGACCAACATGTCTACCCGCCGCGCTCCGAACGCACTATCTCGCATGATCGAACATGACCGGATTCTCGGTCGTTTGTTAATAATAATTTCATTAATTTCGTCAGAATTTACTCGGCGACTAGGGCGTTCGTTCACATATGCTCTAATGTACAAAGCCTTAAATTTCTAGAGTCGCCGGTCCAATAGTTTAGGATTTGCAGGGTCATAAATCATGACGGCTGTCATCGATTTCCCGTTTAACAAATGATATCGGAGTCGCTCGCGCGGGCATTCCATTCTCCTCGCGATGCTGAACAATAATCCGAAATTAGATTTAAAATATCTCGACGCATTCGCAAAAGAATAGCATCGGAATGTCTGGTTGCACTATCGAAGCTTCTAGATGTCCTTGAGCGGCACGTGCCGGTCGCCCCCCTTTAGGCCCGACTGCAGCGGCACGTGCCGACCTGTCAGCACGTGATTAATCGATTTTTATTAACTTCGTTAGTAATGGTCGCACAACGCTCAAATTGATCGGGTTTTACTCATACCGTCTTTATTAATCGTATCCGCCACTTTTGGACGCGGCCAACAACTTATCTGATTTTTAATTAACAATTAATAGCCTATATCGGCTAAAAGTGCCTTAATCGCGAGACTAACGCGTCTATCGCATGGCATAAAATTCGCGGGTCCGAATGCGTATGAATCTGCCCGTCGCGACCCTTACATTAACCATAAACTGACTAATTAATACTCTCGGCGCTCTTTTATCCGCCGGTTCAAGGTCCTTAAGTGCGCGAGCTAAGAGGTTCAAGGATTACTCGCGCGTGGCAGCAGCTCCAGGGCGCGGCTCTCGCGGCTCGGTGCGTCGGTACGTTGCGCGGTTCATAGTTCAATTTTCGGCCGATAGATGTCGTTACCGCTAATTTCGCCGGCGAGCGACCGCGGGGTGCACGAGCAGGCGGCTCGGGCTCTTTAAATCTCGGTGCGCCGGCACCACGTGTTCTCGGGCCACGCGGTCCGCTTCGTCCCTTTCACCGCGCGCGTCCCCTCTACGGCAGGACGGCCTTCTGCGCTATGCTAGTGACTGGGGACTGACCTGCGCGCGTGTGATTCACGGCGCGCGACAGACCCACTACGATCAACCCGCTATGAATGAAGCGCGCGTATACTATACGCGCCCCTCGCGGTCTGGCTCATTTCGGCCTACAAATATCTATATAAATCCGCGTATATGCATGTATATATTTACTCGCGATTCCTATACCTGCTCTGATTACCTGTCGCTCGAGGGACTTCCAGCGGAGCTCGTCCTCGGCCCTGGCTAAATTCGCTCCGCGTGTTTGACGCGTGTATACCCCTACTTCTTTAAATCGGCGCGCCCCCAGCGGGGCTGACGCTTGACAATCTACGTCGGCGTGTTTCCACGGAATTCGCGTCGCGGATAATTTAATAATTTCGCGGCGTCTCGGAATCAAACCGTTGAGAGCCTTAAACGCTTAGTTTCCCCTTACTTTACATGATATCTTCCCCTTATTGGTTAACGGAAGTAAAGGGCTTGTACACACATATATTTTATAGTAAAATAAAAATTGAAATTTATTATATTCATGGATATATGGACTGCGATTATATTTTCATATATGTCCCTTTTTTCCGGCCCGCGAGTTGGTCCCGGTCCGGCGGCGGTTGACCTCCTCGGATCCGTCATTCCCCGAAGTCCTGGGCCTCGTCCAAAAGGAGACCCAACGGGTCCTGCCCCGGCCTGGCCGCGGCGTGGTCCTCTGCGGCCCGCCTGCCATGGTCGCGGAACATGGCCTCGACGAGCTGTTCCGCCGTAGGCCTCTCTGCATCCAGCGCCGGTCGCAAGGTTAAGTTAGATTTTCAGTGCTCCCCCTCGTGGTGCATCACCTTGTCGCGGTGAGGGGGCTTGCGTGGCTCAATGATCCCTGAGGCTGTGCCGGCGGGGGCTTCGGCCCCTGGCAGGTACTACCTTGCCGGAGTGGCTCAGGGTGAGGGTCCAGACTAAGAGTGCACCAAAACCCGTGCCCAGCTGTCGTATCGTGGCGGAGGGCATTGCAGACGGGACAACGATACCGGTGGCGGCCTCGCTTTATGCGGGGTCGTCACCGTCACACCGTAACCCCTTCGTGTTGTCGTGGACATGTCTCACGGACACGGAGGGGCCGGGGGCCTTGGCTTAACCGCCCGGACCACAAGGAAGAAAACCTCTATAAAAACTACCCCAATCCCAAGGTATGATGCGTGCCGAAGGATGCATGGCTGAAGGGGAGCTCAGTTGTAAGCGATCAACCCCCGGGGCACCTGCCGCACCCCGCGGCGTAACAAGGCTTGCCCTGGTCAAGGCGGCTCTGGCCAGGGCCGACGCCCAGCACCAACCTACTCGTGGGATGTCATGAAGCAGAAAAATAAACCAAAACCAAATTTAAGAAGGAAGTGTTGGTGAGGAGGGCGCGGAGCGCGGACGCTGCAATCAATGCGGCAGTCGCGGCAGCAGCGGAAGCGGGCAGCAGATCGAGGCAGCGGGGGGATCCGGAGGAACGGCCGATCAGGATAGATCGGCTCGTTAGTCTGACGGAGGAAGAAGCGACCGACGGGCCCAAGTTAGGGCGGCCCAAAAACCAAAGAGGCACCCGAGTTCTTCAAGCACGGAGAGGGTTGAAAGGAGCTCCTCCAGCGACTCGGGAGCCTCGGACTCCTGGGTCGGGAAAAGAAAAAGGTCCTCCCGAGTTTCGAGAGGGGCCAGCTCGAAAAGCGCCGGCGGGCCGAGGAAACGCACATCGGAGGCGGATAGCATCCGAGAATGCGGCGGGGGGAAGAAAGGAGAGGAGGGAGGGACGAACGACGACGCCCCCAGCTGGGGTCTAGCGGAGGCAGAGCCGACCGTGGTGTCCCGAGAGAGGCCGACCCCCCCCGGCAGCCCCCGGGGGATGGGGAGAATGGGGCAACAGAAATTGAGAGGTGGAGGCAGAACCCCTGGGGGGCCCACAAGCCCTCCAGGTCAAGCCAAAGGCTGCCGGCGGACGAGGAGGTTGCCGAAATATTCCGGGAGAGGCCATTGGCCGATCTCGGGGTTATAATCTATGAGGCAGCGGACGTGATTGGCGGAGTTATTAAAAACTCCTGCCATATTCAGGGCACGTTCATCCAAGACCTACGGGAGGCTGCCCAGAGGGCTAGTGTCGCCGGGTAGGAACTCCACTCAAGAACGGTGGCTGGCACGGCCGCGGCGCTGTTGGCTCGGGAAAACCAGTAGCTCCGCGTCCGTATCAAGGAGGCGGAGCTGGAGAAGCTCAAGGCCGCCACCGGCGGAAAGTTAGTGGCGCCAGGCGCAGCCGCTCGAGGGGCCGGGGGAGACGCCCCCCCCCCCTGTGCCGGCATCGCCGGCTATGGAAGAGGGGACGGACGGGCGGTGCCCGGAGCTCCTTACGGAAGTCCGGGCCCTCATGAAAGGGGCCCTAGCGGCCTTCAGATGGGAGCTACTCGCGGAGGTTCGGCGCGGGGACGCTCCCCCCGCGGGCCCCCTGATGACTGGTCCCTCGGGGCCATCGCGGGCTCTCGGCGGGGCCCCGCTGGCTGCGGGAGGGGCCCCTGGGGGCCGGAAGAAAAAGAAGGAGAAGAACAAAGGGGGGAGGGGCAAGTCAGCCGGTGACGGCGGCTCCCCCTCCCGCTCAGAAGAAGGACGGGACTCGATCCCCCCCCTTCAGGGAGATGGTAGGGGCAGCCAGGTGCCGGACGCATCCTGGGCGCGGGACGGCGGGGAGGCTTTCCGGCCGGCCGGAGGATCGGGTGTGGTCCCCTGGTCGGTGGTGGTGGGCCGGAAAGCAAAGAAGGGTAAGGAGGGCGACGGGATACCGCCCTCCAAACCCACGGGAGGCGGTGGAAGGGCGAGTGGCGGGGCTGGGGCGGACGCAAGGCCCAAGCCAAGGCCCCGTATTCCACGCCCTCCCAAGGATACGGCGGTAACAATTACCGTCCTGCCGGGGGCCTCCACCACATTGGTGGAAGCGATGGACAAAGCGAGGAGGGGGGTCTTCCTGGACGAGTTGGGGATACGGGGGGGGGGGGCTCTGGTTCTGGAGGTCCCGGGGCCGGAGAGCCATAGGAAGGCCGGGGACCTCGAGGAGCGCCTTCGGGCGCTCTTCGAGGAAAGCGAGGTCCGCGTCGCCCGGCCGACTAAGATGGCGGAGGTCAGGGTCCGGTACCTCGAAGGATCGGTTGCCCAGGCGGAGGTTGCGGGGGCCATCGCCCGTCCGGGGGCTGCGAGCCGGGGGAGGTAAAGGTCGCGGCCATAAGGCCGTCCCCATCCGGACTGGGGACGGCATGGGTCCGGCTACCGGCCTCGGCGGCCAGAAGGTTGACGGCAGCGGGAAGGTTCCTGGTCGGATGGAGGGCCGTCCGGGTGGAGGCACGGGAGGCGAGACCTCTCCAGTGCTTCAGATGCCTGGCGAGGGGTCACGTGCGGGCGACGTGCTGCGCTCCCAAAGACCGGAGCGCGTTGTGTTACGCCTGCGGGGAGGCCGGGCACCTGGCGAGCGCGCGCCCGGCGGAGAAACCCAGGTCCCCGGTCTGCAGACACCAAGGGAGGCCGGGCGGTCATCGACTGGGGGCCAAGGTGTGTTCCCCGCCTGGATGCAGGGCGCGGATGGGACCAGTGGGGGCGCCCCCCGGCCCTGCGGAGAATACCACCACCGCGGAGAGGGAGGCTGCGGCAGAGGCGACCACAGCCACCGTGGGATGCGTGGCGGAGGCCGGAGCCGCCGGAGGGGCCATGGAGATGTAGGCCCTCCCGCGGCGCGGGTTGTGATGCAGGCAAACGCAAACGTTCACTCCCGCGGGGCGCAGGACCTGCTGGTCCACGCCCTCTGGGAGGTCGGTGCCGATGTGGCCATCGCGGCGGAGCCGCACTCGGTCCCTCCCAGCCCTGACTGGGTGGGGGCGAGTGTGGCTCCATTGCTATCGTGAGGGGCGGGCAGCCTCGGACCCCGCTCCTCGTGCCTCTGGCGCGGGGGGAGGGATTCGTGGCCGCCGACCGGTCGGGGTGTATGCCCGTCCGAGCTGCACCCTGGCCGAGCTGGAGGAGCAGCTGGACGCGGTGGGGAGGTGCATAACCTCCCTGAACCCGCCGCGTCCGCTGGTGGCCCTGGGGGACTTCAACGCCCACGCTACGGTGTGGGGGTCCCCCAGGACCACCGTGAGGGGACACGCCGTCCTCGACTGGGCAGCGGGGCTCGACCTCCTGTTGATTAACAGGGGGTCGAGGAGTACGTGCGTGCGGCCGCAGCGGGAGTTCATCGTGTATCTCACGAGGGCTTCCCTGAGTGCCGAGCGCCGTATCTTGGGGTGGAGGGTGGCAGAGGAGATGGAGACCCTATCGGATCATCGGTACATACTGATGAGGGTCACCCCCCTGCCATCCCTGGCCGCGAAGATCGCCCCCCCCCCCCGCGCCCCATTGGTCCCGTGGCGCCGCGATGGTCACTGAAGGCGCTTGACCGGGCCATGTTGGCTGCGGCCGCTGCTGCCACCGAGTGGCGGGGCGACTGTCCGGCTCCCACCGTCGGCGACGTGGAGGTGGGGGCTCGGGCGCTCGGGGAGGACATGACGCGGATATGCGACTGCGCCATGCCCCGGGCGAGCTCGCCCCCTCCCAAGCGGGCGGCGTACTGGTGGAACGAGGAGATCGCGTGCCTTAGGGGCATCCTGCCATGGCGCGCGCCGCCGGTACGTTCGCTCGCGCCGGCGCGGGCGGTGGGATCCGGAGGAGATGGCGGCAGAGAGAGTGGCGTACCTGGAGGCGTCCAGGGCCCTCAGGGTCGCCATCGCTCCAGCTAAGGCCCGGGCCTGGCAGGAGTTGCTGGGCGGGCTCGACGGCGACCCCTGGGGGCGTCCGTACAAGATGGTCCTGGGGAAGCTCAGGTCATGGGCGCCCCCGGTCGCCGAGACCCTGGACCCCTCGGCGGAGGGGCGCGCGAGGCCCGCCCCGGCGCCGGCGGCCGGAGCGGTCCGGCACGCCGGGGAGGGGGTCGGGGAGGACGAGCTCGCCCGGGCCGTCCGGAAACTCTCAGGGCGAAACACCGCCCCGGGACCGCACGGTATTCCTGGGATGGCCTGGGCCTTGGCCTCGAGAGAGCTGGGTCCCCGACTCCGGGCACTCCTTACGGAGTGCCTGGAGGCGGTGAGGTTCCCCAGTTTGTGGAATGTGGCGCGCCTGGCCCTTATAGGGAAGCCGGGCAGGCCGGCGGATGAGCCCTCTGCTTACCGCCCGATCTGTCTGCTTGACAAGGTGGGGAAGCTCTTCGAGCGGGTGGTGGCTCGCCGCCTCCTCGAGCACTTGTCGCGGGTGGGACCCGATCTGGCGGACAACCAGTTTGGGTTCCGGGAGGGACGGTCGACGGTGTACGCGATCGCTCGCGTCCGGTCCCTCTCGGACCCAGCGACCGCCCGAGAGGGGGGGGGGGATGGAGTTAGCGGTGTCCCTGGACATTGCCAACGCATTCAACACCCTTCCCTGGGATGCGGTGATGGGGGGCCTGGAGCACCACCGAGTTCCCCCGTACCTGCAGGCGGTTGTCCGGGCCTACCTGAGCGACAGGGCCGTGACGTACACGGATCGGGATGGTGTGGTGCAGCGGAGGGCGGTCGGGTGCGGCGTTCCGCAGGGGTCGGTCCTCGGACCAGTCCTGTGGGACGTCGCGTTCGACAGCGTCCTGCGGGAGGTCCTCCCTCCCGGTGCGCACGTCGTCCGCTACGCGGACGACACGTGCGTCATCGTTGTGGGGGAGGACCCTGAGAGGGTCAGGCGCGTCGCCGAGTTGGCGGTGGCGCGCGTCGTCGCGGCGATCCAGGGGTTGGGGCTTTCCGTGGCCCCCCATAAGACGGTGGCGATCTGGTTTTACGCCAGATGCCGCCGGGGGGGCCCACCGCCCGACTCCTGGATACGCGTGAGTGGGGCTCTCGTCCGGGTCAGGAACGAGATGAAATATCTCGGGCTCCTCCTGGGCAGCCACTGGGGCCTGGAAAGGTACCTGGAGCGGATGGCCCCTCGGATGGACGGAGTGGTGGGAGCGCTCTCCCGCCTACTCCCGAACCTCGGGGGGCCGGATGGAAGGGTTCGCCGCCTCTGCGTGGGGGTCGTAGCCTCAATTGTGAGGTACGGCTCCCCAGTGTAGGCGGGCGACCTGGTGGCCAGAAGGAGATGTCTTTTGGCTCTCCGTTGCCTGGAAAGGCGGCTGGCCATCCGGGTCGCCCGCGCGTACCGCACGGTATCGTACGAGGCGGCCATCGCCCTGACCGGAGTTCTGTCCTGGAACCTCCTGGCGGGGATGGACGCGGGGAACTACGAGTTCGCCCGCCGCCTCAGCCTGGGGGGTTGCGGGGTGGTGCCCCGGCACCTGCAGGGGGCGGTGGTGGTGCACCGGGCCCAGGCCCGGCTGCTCGCTGAAAGGCGATGACGGGAGCGTCTACAAGCTAGTGCCGGGAAGCAAGTGGTCGGTGCGATCCTGGCCAAGTGGGAGGGTTGGCGGGATCGTGGTGAGGGGAGCCTCACCTATCGGTTGGTGTAGGTGTTCACCGGACACGGATGTTTCGGGGAATACCTGCATCGAATAGGTCGGGATGCGGCGGCGCGCTGCCACCACTGCGGGGCCGATCAGGACTCGGCGCAGCACACCTTAGAGGTATGCCCTGCCTGGGAGGCGGAGCGCCGGGTCCTGTTCGGCGAAGTGGGTGCGGATGTCTCGCTGCCGGCCATGGTCAGGGCCATGGTCGGTTGCGGGAGAGCTTGGCAGGCGGCCGTCTCCTTCTGTGAAGCGGTAATGCTCCAGAAGGAGGCGGCCGAAATGGGAGAGGGAGCGGGCGGACCCCGCCCGAAGGCGCGGGGGCGGGCGCTGGCGCTGGGGCCGGAGGGGGAGCTGGCCCCCCTCTCGGACAACCCTGACCTCCGCGACCTACCCCCCGCGGCCCAGTAAGGGCTCGCGAGCGAAGGGGGTTCGTCGGGGTGCGGAGCCCGTCTCGGCATCGGGCCCGTGTTACTCGATCGCCCCAGCCGGTGAAGAAGACAATGGTGAGACCCCGCTCAGACTCGGAAGAAGAGGACGTAGCCTACCACTCGGCGACCAACGTGGCCCCGACTTAGGGGAACACACGCCCCACTGGATCGGCGATGAAGAAGCCGGCAACGCGCGCTGGGGCGCCCAGTGGCACCCAGCCAAAGAAAGGCGCCGTAGTCGCGGGACCCTCTGGGGTTCCCCCGCGACGGGCTAACAAGGAGAACCCCCCTTTGCAAACGGACATCGATGAGGCGCAGCCGGATACGACGGGAGCAAAACTGGCGGCCATTGGCCACCAGATCGAGGCTCTACTGACCCTCAATGGAGAGCTACGAGGGACGGGCACCGGAAAGGGCCCGTCGACGCGCCCCAGGATCCTAGAAGACAGGACCCTGGACACCCCCATCGACTTGGGCGCGAGGAACTTCCCCCCGCTACAACCCCGCACAATTGATGGGGACGTGTGGTAGGTCGCGGGTACCTCGCGACGCAAGGGGAGGAAAGGGGCCTCTCAACAAGGCACTCATACATTCGGCAAGAATACCGATGGCCCCACACCGTGTGGTGGCGGACAGCCCACCGCACGGGACGAAAGCGGAGCGGGACGAAAGAAACCCGCCCCCGCTAAAAGGAGAATACCGCGCACAGCCGCGGTAACCATTACGGGCGCATTGGCGAATTTCTCCTACTCGGGGGTCCTGAAAGAGGCCCGCGAAAAGATTTCATTGGAGGACCTTGCGATCGCGGATACAAAGATTCGCAAAACCCTCACGTGGGGCCACCTAATTGAGATCGGGGGAGACGAGGCCAAAGAGAAGGCTGGCAATCTCGCCAGCAAGCTGCGGAGCCTCCTAAAGGAGAAGGCAAAGGTCGCTGCCCCCGAGAAAATGGGGGAGGTAAAAATCTGTGGCCTGGACGACTCGACCACGGAAGCAGAGGTAGCCATGACCTTGGCAAAGGTGGGAGACTGTCCCATAGGGGACGTCAACGTCGGCCCCATCAGAGCGATGAGGCGAAGCCTGGGAATGACCTGGGCCAAGCTGCCTCTAGCAGCGGCTATCAAAGCCGGCACAGGAGGGAAGACCCGAATCGGGTGGACGGTGGCACGGATCGAGCTACTCGGAAATCGGCTATTGCAATACTTTAAATGCTGGAGCTTCGGCTACGTCCGGGCAAGCTGTCGGAGCACAGCGGACAAAGCGAACGCCTGTTTCTGCTGCGGAGAAGCCGGTCACCTGGCCAAAGAGTGCCAGGCCAGGCCCAGGTGCACGGTGTGCAGCGAGGCGGGCCTGCCGCACGACCATCGGATGGGAGGCCCCGCGTGCGGGGCATCAAAATTAAAAAAGAAGACCCCGGGTCGGAGGCCGGGTGCCGTGAACCGTAATGGCCCGGTTCCTCTAAATTAATTTAAATAGGAGTTCGGGTGCCCAGGACCTTTGTGTCCAGCACATGGCGGAGTGGGGGGTGGACGTTGCCTTCGTCTCGGAACCCCATCACGCACCCTCGGACTCGCCGCTCTGGCTGGTGGACCGCACCGGACTAGTGGCTACCGTTTGGTGAGGCACGGCCCCTTTCCCTTGCATACTGGCCCACCGGGGGCTGGGATTCGTGGCGGCAACCATTGGAAACGCCAACCTGGTGTCCTGTTACCTATCCCCGAACATGCCACGGGTTGAGTACGAAGACGCCCTCGACGAGCTCTGGGCAACCGTCCGGCGGTTGCCTGGAACGTCGACGCTACTGGCCGGGGACTTCAACGGCAGATGGCGTGACTGGGGCTGTGCGGACACCAATTGGCGCGGCGACGGCCTAGCCAGTTTCGCTGCCGAAATGGACTTCCGCCTCATC
Organism: Orussus abietinus; assembly: GCF_000612105.2. Taxonomy (NCBI): domain Eukaryota; kingdom Metazoa; phylum Arthropoda; class Insecta; order Hymenoptera; family Orussidae; genus Orussus; species Orussus abietinus. The sequence goes on along the minus strand of NW_019394936.1, from coordinate 2,491 downwards.
GACGTGGGGAATACACCTACCTGCGTGCGAGCTGCCGGGACGTCGATGGTAGATTTAACGTGGGCGTCCCCTGGACTCGCCGTTAGGGTGCTGGACTGCAGGGTCCTGTGGGAGTCCGAATCACTGTCGGACCACAGGTACGTGACCTTCCGCGTACTACCGCCGGGGAGTCGGGCGCCTGGTCGGAACGTACCTCGGGGAGACCTCGGCCCTAGATGGGCCAAGGCCAGTTTCGACCCCGACAGATTTAGAGCCGCTTTTCTGGCGAGACTCTGGGACTCGACGCGCTTGCGAGGGGGAGCTGGCGTCTCAATAGACGACAGGGCCGAAGAACTCGCGGAGGCAATCGGAGAGGCCCGCGATTTTGCGGCCAACCGCGTACGAGACTCCGCCTTCAAACACACCTTCTGGTGGGGGCCGCAGCTCGCGCTTCTCCGGCAACGCTGCAACGGACTTACACGCACCCTCAGTAGACTCATGGGGAGGGTTGGACGGCGGCCCGAATCGGAGGGAGCAATCAGGGAGCTGAGCGAGAACCTCAGGAATGCCAGGAGGCAGTTTCGCAGGGAAATTCGACGTGCGAGGGCCCGCGCATGGAACGAGATCGTGCAGGACCTGGAGTCCGATCCTTTGGGACGTGCGTACAAAATCGCCATGAGGCGGCTAACGCGTGCGACACCTTCGGCCACCGAGACCATCCCCCTGGCCGAGGTCCATGAGGTCCTCGATTGACTTCTCCCGGCACCTGCGGTCGTGGCGGACCACGCGGACCCCTTCGCACGGCGACCATCAGCCGGGGGAAGCTGGAGATGGCTGTCACCATGGAGGAGGTTGCGAGGAGCCTCCGCAAGAAGAAGGGCGGGCAGACCGCCCCGGGCCCGGACGGGGTGCGAGCGTCATGGCTCGCGCAATCGACGGAGGAGACGCATGGAGTAATAGCTTCCCGCTACTCCGACTGCTTGAGGGAGGGCCGTTTCCCGAGAGACTGGGAGACGGCCAACCTCGTGTTGATTCCAAAGGGGCCGGGCAATGAGGAGGGAGCGCGCAAATTCCGCCCCATATGTCTTCTGAAAGACATTGCGAAAGGCTTCGAGACGGTGATAGCCGGCAGGTTAATGGACGCCCTGAAGAACGCTCCGAGAGGAGGCCTCTCCGACTCCCAGTTCGGTTTTCGGCCCCGAAGATCAGCGATCGACGCGATGATTCGCTTCAAGAACATCGTGGAGGAAGCCACCTTCGAGGGGGAAGTCGTGGTGGCGGTGAGCGTCGACGTGGCCAACGCATTCACTAGCGTCCCGTGGGCGAGTATTATGGCCCAACTTAAGAGGAAGGGAGTACTAGGGCCCCTTTTAGCGGTCATTGGGGACTACCTTTCCAACCGGATCCTTCAATTTAGAGGGGAGGACGACCGGGTCCACCGTCGGGCGGTGAGAGCCGGGGTTCCGCAGGAGTCGGTCCTTGGACCGGTCCTGTGGAACCTGACTTATGACTACGTGCTGGGGGCCCTTTTGCGACCCGGATGCGCTCTCTTCGTGTATGCGGATGATATAGTCGTACTGGCCCGCGGACGCGACCTTCGCGCGGCTTTGGCGCTGGCAACGGAGCAGGTGGGAGCGGTGGTCCACCGGATCAGGGCCCTGGGCATCCAGGTATCACCCCAAAAAACGGTGGCCATGGCGTTTGGCAGACCCGCGCAGCTGCGCGGCGGGGGATCCGTGCTGGTGTGCGGGGAATGCGTGGAGCTGCGCCCGACCCTGAAGTACCTTGGAGTGATCTTCGACAGAGCGCTGACCTTCAAGCAACACTTCATCGCAGTGGAGGAAAAAGCGGCCAGAGTCATCAGGGCGATGTGGGGCCTCCTTCCCAACCTCAGAGGCCCAGGGGAGACCAAACGACGGCTATATGCTAACGTCGTTCATTCGGTGATCTTATATGGATCATCGGTTTGGAGGCGACAGTTGGTCACATACGCGAGCTACCGCGCCCCACTCCTGTCCATCCAAACAAAGATGGCACTGAGAGTCACCTGTGCGTACAGGGGGTCAGAGAGGCCCTGCTACCGGTATTCGACGGATGGCTCACCCGGACCCACGGCAGCCTGGGATTCTACGTTACCCAGCTGTTCGGGGGTCATGGGGTTTTCCCCATCAATAACCGCAGGAATACAGGTTCAACCGGAGAGGATCGTGATGGGCCGGAGAAGTCCCTGGGTTAACCGAGGATCCATTTTCCGGCCTTATCACCAGAACCATCGAGGACAACCCTTCCGGCGCACCATCGCAACGAAAGAGGATACGAGGTACCGGCCGGGCAACGGGGTGGCACAAGGATCAACCCCGTAGCCGCCCCGCTCCACAAGCCCAACTTGGCCGAAGGGAGGTGGATGGATGGAGCCATCCAATGAAGTGGTTGGGCGCCAACACCCATCTTGGCGTCCACAGGAAAGTCGCGGGCAAGGAAGAGAGCGACAGGCTCAAACCTCCGGGGGGAT
>NW_019394935.1:0-48466 GCF_000612105.2 Orussus abietinus | reverse complement strand
TATTCCGAGGCAAAACAAATTTTTCGGAATAGATGTACTTGTATTACATGGGGGCAAAATATACTATGACATTTGGGAAAAATAACTGATTAGAGTTTTAATAGTATGAAAGTACTATTGTATTTGGCAAAGATAATTGATTTCCATTGTCGAGCTATTTTTGTAATTGAAGTCGGAAATAAAGATGTATTTGGCAAAGTTTTTTTTACACCGAAGGTGTTTTTTGAAGAGATTCAGACGACAAAGTCGCGGCACCATTCACGCATACTAACTCCGCGCGTACCTTCCTGACTCGTTCAGCAGCGGAGTCTCCGTCATAACCTCGCACGAAACGTTATGTGATCCTTTTCCGGCGATCGGAGTAAAACTCCACATGGCACGTGTTATTCTCAGTATCTAACATTGTTGTCCGAAGTTCAAAGGACAGTTAGGCCGTCCATTTTCCATGCAGCCAAAAACGGTCAGAAGAGGGTGAAAGGAAATTGGGAAGAATATAGGCGAAACCCGCACAGAACATTTACGTATTACAGGTATATACGTTGTGACGAGGCAGGATTCTGCCGTCACAATCAGGGGGGGGGGCGTGGCGGTGGCGGTGAGTACATAATTGAGTATTATTAAATTTCAGCATCGATTGGCGGCTCTCGGCGTCATCTTGGGCAATCCCTAGCTGTAAGTATGTGTTGTAAAAACATTCGTTAGTTTAAGAATTGTTAATTAATAAGTATCATGTATGGGCTGACCTGGCGGGTCATTACCACGGTCGGTACGAGTCGAGGAGGAAAAATCAGGATCTTAATTATCGCGCCGCGATACCTATCGGGACATCTAACACGCGCGCTGTCAATTGACGGCGCTTGGCAGTCAGCGGCGTTTGACGGAAGGACTGGAGGGGGGTTTCCGAAATTCGGAGGTCCTGGCGAGCCGGGGAGCTCATTGTCCAGTAGGCCTATTCTCTAACTCGTAACGACAGCTATCGTTATCGTTAGTCTACCGAAGCGATACCGTAACGACAAAATCTATTCTATAACTTTCTTGAAGCGACAAACGTCGTTAATGTAGCGACAAATGTCGTTATGGGTATCGGTAGTTTATCGAGCCCTACAAGACCTCTCGCTAAGAACGTAACGAGTAACGTCGAAGCGTTAACCAATGAGAATCCAGGAAAACCTCTTCTCTCATTGGTTCTATCCTGTCATTTAAAATATATACAGAGACTCCCAACCAACAAGCTTTAATTAAACGCAATTTATGAATTTAACCAAACAGCAAATTCAGGTTTTGTAATTATTGACGTGGGTATTAATTTTGCGTAAGTTAAGTAATATAGAAGCAGTAAATTCTAAGGTATGCATAACCTTTGTGTGCATACAAATGTTTAAGAGTGAGATTATGTTTATTCAATATATCTTAACATAATTTGTGTAACATGTACGGTGTATGTATGCACTTTCAATAACTGTGCTGTTTTTCTATTATTTTATAGAAACAATGGCAGAACATTTTCTCGAGTGGGAACTTCTAGTACTAGAAAATCGAGTACGCCAATTAGAAAGACGAATAGAGATGAGACGTCTAAGAGATGCACAAAATCCATTTGACCTTCCTTACAATGAATTTTTAAAACATTTCCGATTAAGTCCAGAACTTGCTATGGATATTGTCAATACACTGCGTCCACGATTGGAAAGAGAAAAAATTCATGGCTTATCACTAGAAGTAAAAGTATTAGTAGCAATTAATTTCTATGCTAATGGAAGCTACCAAAATCCAGTTGGTGCAAATATGAACTTGATAATTAGTCAACCATCCGCTAGTCGTTGCATTCGTATGAAAAGAAAAGACTATTTCAAATACTAATATGAGAAAAAATTGCATTAAGTAGTGTTGAAACTGCTTTTTAATAAAGAGCTATTGAAAAACTATGAACTTCGCTGCCGTGAACCACCATTTTTAATTTGTATCCTTCGTATCTTTCAGTGTTCACAAACTCATCTTAAGAAAACGTGAAATTTCATTGGTTGAAAACAGTTAAGCCGAATAGGGCATTGTCGCTAGCGTAACGATGTCGTTAGCTCGTTTTGTATTGATAGGGTGTCGCTAGGAGTAGTTACAGAATACGCCATTCGTTAAGCTGTCGGTAGAACAAGCGACGACCATCGGTAACGTAACGATAACGACAGTTGTCGTTACGAGTTAGAGAATAGGCCTACAGGATACACCGAGAGCCGCTTGAAGTGAGGAAAACCGCCTTCCGCTACCGCCACGCGCTTCTTGGATTACCGCCATCTTTGCTGCCGCCTGTGAAGTGTCGCCTACACCGTACCGGTAAGCGAACCCGGTTATGGGAACGGCTTGAACGATTCACTTCCGCTCCACCCCCGATAGAAAGGGCTAGTATCTTCCTCGACACGCGACCAACCGTCCGCCATTTTTCGCGTTGCCGGCCACGGCCACGTGGAGGCCTTAAAGTAACGCGCATAGCCGCCGTCGCGTTTGGTTAAATTTATAGACCCGGGACTCGTTTGGCGCGTTTAGTATTGTTTATCCGTTTCGTGGAAAGCGCCCCCCCGGATGATCGCTACCGATCCGCCCGGCTCAAATCGGTCCCCATTGTCGCGGGCGCTCGGGCGGCGGAAGAGTTGGGCTTTGGGCCCTTTTTGGTTCTCCCGGGGTGCCGGGGGGAGTCTCGAGAGGAGCCGCCCGTTACTCTTTATCGTTGGACCGGAGGAAATAGGGCCGTGGGGGGCACTAAAGTGTAACCGTGAGATTGAAGAACGTTAATAAAACGAGTTCCCGAGGAATTGGTGGGCATCTGAGAACCGAGGTTGTTTTTTTGGAATCCCAATCCGCCTCACCGTGAAATCCGTTCGCCGTTTCACTCCTTTCCGGAACCCCCCATCTCTGCCGTGCCACGAGGGGCCGGATTGGTTCCCGCGGGGCTGACAAGGAAACATTCCCAAGTGTCCGCCTCCGATCTTATTGAGTTTCATATATGTTGAAGAACACAAAAATCTAAGAGACACGTGTTTTTTTATATCTGCAATGGTCCACATTTAAGGGGTTAAACAACCCCCCAAAGTTTACCGAAAAATCGTTTTTTTTTATATTTTTCGTAGGAGCAGTGGAGGGATTTCGACGAAACTTTGTATAAACGTATTCTGTATAAGGACGGTGACAACACAATATTGTTCAGCAATGTTGCACCCCTTCAAGGGGGTGAACTACCCTTCAGGTGACATTTTTTGTAATATCCATTAAACAAGCACTCCTACTTAAGTTCCACTTACGCGATGTGATTGCTCGCAAAAAATTAAGAAATACGTGTTTTTTTCTTTTTGCCAATAAACATTTAAACATCGGTTGTAAACAATGAATGTAGGTGGTATTGAAAATCCAATTTTATCGTTTCACCACGGAGATTGTATTACTAGTTGGAAACGGGTGATGACTGCATCGTCGAATCCGTTGCGAAACAATTTTAGCTTCTGAAACTATTTTTTAATTTATTTATAAATAATTGCATGTTATGAAAATCAATGACATTTTGAAGAATTACCACGTTGACATGACTTATGTACGATGAATTGGTCACGATATAACCCAATAAAGGTAGTCGGGATATACCCTAATACCACCTACATTCATTGTTTACAACCGATGTGTAAATGTTTATTGGCAAAAAGCAAAAAACACGTATTTCTTAATTTTTTGCGAGCAATCACATCGCGTAAGTGGAACTTAAGTAGGAGTGCTTGTTTAATGGATATTACAAAAAAATGTCACCTGAAGGGTAGTTCACCCCCTTGAGGGGGTGCAACATTGCTGAACAATATTGTGTTGTCACCGTCCTTATACAGAATACGTTTATACAAAGTTTCGTCGAAATCCCTCCACTGCTTCTACGAAAAATATTTAAAAAACCGATTTTTCGCTAAACTTTGGGGGGTTGTTTCACCCCTTAAATGTGGACCATTGCAGATATAAAAAAACACGTGTCTCTTAGATTTTTGTGTTCTTCAACATATATGAAACTCAATAAGATCGGAGGCGGACACTTGGGAATGTTTCCTTGTGAGTGGCCGGAGGCCGAACTATCTCGCGTGTTCCGAGCACCGGGCGGAAGGTCGTAGCCGGAAGAGACCACGGGCTCGTGATATGCCGAGGCATACCTGGCGCCTTAAATAAATGAAAGCGAGTCGTTATGGGCCTTCGAAATTTATCACCCGGTCGAGCGCGGAATTATCGCGGGAAAAGATAGCGGAGCCAAAGATTTGCAGGGTGTGGGTGCGAGACCCCTGATTCCCGTCGCAACGTATATTGACTCTCTACAGATATCCATACAGATATCTACAAGATATATAAAATTGAGCTAAATGACCGTCTAATATATGTATATTGTACGTAATTCAGATATGTATATGCGACGTAATAAGATATCTAATATACATAAACTATAACATCTATTTTACGTATATCAAAATTCAGGTCAATGTTGAACCAATGTTGCAACATATTGGACAAATTATGGGCATGATATTATGGACATTTATAACGTTCCTATGGCACTGTCAGTATGTTTATATATTTTTATTCTGAAGGGGAGGTACATCTTCATTCATTGCTTGGTGTGGGTGCATTGTCTCGATTATCGTTTTTCACCTTCCCTCGTTTCCGGGTTGAGGACAGTCTGTTATCAAAGCAGAGCTGGAGTATCGGCATCTGAAGCAGTAAAGCAGATCGGTATTAAGACTTAAACATCAAGAACGGTATTGGCTCTTATATATAAACGAATTATTATACATACTACTTGCGGAAAAGCCACACTAGCGCCATACGCCATCTACCGGACTCTGCCGAAACTACTGCTGGTGTTACGTAGGTACCTTCCGTACCCTAAAATAGGAAAAAATCCGTTTTTTTTTATTAACCGGAGTCAGCCATGGAAATCCGAGTACAGNTATATTACGTCTGTTAAACTAAAAGTCTAAAAAGTCTAAAAGGTATATTCGTCTAAAAAGTATATTCATAATAGATAATCACAGGCACTTAGGTTCGGTATATGCCTATTTATAGGGATCTCTAAGAAATCTATAAATGGTCAATACGCGTACATAATGCGAATATGATTTGCGTGATATTATACGTAAGACACAAATATATAATGTATAATAGAAATCATATAACTCGTCTCGTATACGTATATGATTTACGTATTATTTACATACAGTAAACAACCATATAATTCGGTACGTACATCTCTTTCCAGTCCTCGTTACAAACATTTTGCGAATGAACTGATGACGTAGTAGATATATCATAGGTAGTGAATATACGTATCTTGTTCCGTCCGCGAAACTCATATATGTAAATTCGTCACGGACGTTGAAATGTCAAACAAATTCCTAGAAAGGGTCTTACTGCCTGCTTGGGCCCATCGGGCCATTTACCAATTTAACAATTTTCTGACGTCGAAATCGGTTCGTAAATCTTAGTTTTCTCCGAGACGACATTATTGCCCTGTACGTCCCATCGCGGAAGTTTAGGGTTCTTTAGAATTTTCTCGGATTGACCGTCCCTATTCTTTACCGTCTACCTTTTTTAACTTTACCGCTTACACGTGCGCGCAACATGCACACGTGCATACAACATGTTTTTCCATCTGCACAGCAACTTGAAATTTTCCGTTTTCACCTAACCGTATTGGACAGCCACCGACCAATCACGAGGCTGACTATTCAATTTGAACCGCCCTTGTTAAAATCAGTCAGCCAATCGCTATGCTAGAAATATGCTACGACCTCCTCAAAAAATGTAATGCGACCGGAGGAGGAATTCTGTATTTTTTCTGTAAGTTAGTCAGTCTCCGTCTCTCGATAATTTAACACGTCTCTCGTCAGCCTTCACCATCAGCTCTGTAACAGTTATCCTTATTCACGCGTGAAGAGCTGACAAAATTCTAAGTCAGTCGTCAAATTTAATATTATAATAAATTTAAGCTGTTTTGTTCGCGATAGTCTCACTTGTCATTCGGGTACCTTCCTTCTGCATGTGAGCAGTTGTATGAATATCTCATTTTGCAATTCCACTTGCAAAAACCAACGAGATTCATACAACAACTGCCCGACAAACTAGCCGGGCAGAACATATCTTTCTCTCAATCTCTTCCTTCTGAACTCTCTTGACCTCTCGGCGGGTCAAACCTCCATAATTGCGTCTGTTTAGGGAACATCAATTATGTATATGTCTTTTCGACGTTAAATAAACGTAATATGAATATTTACTTTTTGTATATGAATAGAATATGTGGATACAGATCAACCATAAGGTTTATTCGCGTTGATTGCACTTTCTACACTCGAGTGTATTGAGTGTACTACACTTTCCTTGAAAAGTGTAAAAGTGTAGATACACATTCGTCGACGTCCTGAACGCCAGAAACCTCACAAAAGTCCAAGATGACCGATTTAGTAGAGCGGTACGCGATTTTGAGGTTATCTGCATCAGACGATGATGAATAAGAAAATGTAATGCTTCTTCCAGTTTTCCTTCTAGGGCTGTCTTTGTTTTCTTCAAATCCTACAATTCGTTCTATTACCTTGTAATTGTAGAATATGAAAATTCCTTTCACGAATTTCAGGTATTGAGGATCAATAAGGGTCAGAATATTATTGCAGTAGAATGGAAAACAATGTAACTACAACAGGGAAAAATTATAGTTTTGTTAATTCCAACCGCGGTTACGTAGTAATACATAATTATTGTAAATTGGTTCAAATATTACATACAAAACTAAAACGCTAAACCGTTTTATATATGAAGAAGATGCATTAATAATTACTTCTGTTTATATTACCTTCCCACACGGAACAAAAGCTCAATTATACGTATATAGACTGTTTTCATGGCTACGGAATGTTTTAGTAGGGTAAGTCCGGGATATATGGACCACCGGTATAGACGGACTAGTGGAATATTTGGCTGGGGTGTCACAGCAGCGCTGCAGTCGTTGTCTGAAGTTGTTCTTCTTGAGTAGACGGAACCACGCTTAGTTTTGCTCATGAGTTTCATGCGTATTTTAGAAGAAAACTTTCTTTATTTCTTTTGGTGAGTTGAAAAATATTTTATACTGAATTTATTTGATATGTGGTTAAGTTAGTTTAAATGATTTCGACGTAAGATCAATCCTATAACTCAAGTGTATACTTGAGTACAATCTTGACCTAAAATGGCATGCCGGTAGCGTTGTTTATCTGGACGAGAAACTAGTCTATCTATCCCCGACAATTGGGATAGATGGACTACTTGAAAAAACCTGGGATAGGCGGACCATATCTCCTATTAGGGCTTTACTTTCTATATAAATGGATATATGAATGAATGGATGGATGGATGTGAATATAAATGAGACTACCTATATTTTCTAAGAATATTGACTATCAAATTTACTAATCCTTTTTCAAATAGTTTATAACTCTATACCAATCACTTTTTAAACAGTTTATAACTTTATACTTTGAAATAAACAACGTTTATACCTTTGATAACATGTATTTCTTGTGTTACACCCTGATTTAGTAACGTATACCAGAGGTCCATCAATCCCTAGGAGGTGGTCCATCTAACCCGAGTACCTCCGGGATAGATGGACTACCGAGTAAAAAAAAGAAAAAATCACAACTTCAAGTGTGATTAGTGTAACAGCTGGAGAAGTGCTTACAATTGTTCAAGGTCATATATACATATTATAAAAATATATACCAAATCCTAGACATTGCGAAGTTTCAGAAAAAATGATTTTAAAAAAACATGGTCCAACTATCCCGGACTTACCCTATCACATTTGCCCACATTGCAATTCTTTGAGACCCTCCTCCGTTTCTCATTTCCGCAGATACCACCAGAGGAGTTAATCTTGTCGCTCAGGTCATCTCCTCACAAGATTAATACATTCGTTACACGAGAATTCCAGGTAATCCCTACCCGAATTACCCCGACCTCACATCCGCTCTGTCGCCACATAACACTGCAGACGCGCTCTAAAAATTCGTCAGCATCACGTCCGTTACTGTGCTTTTTTATCCATTTTTCCGTTCGTTTGTAGGGCATATATGAAGAAACGACAAAGTTTCGTGTGGTTTTTCCAAAACGAGGAATGTTTTGTCCATGGGAACTTTTTAGTTCATTACTCCTGCTCCTATTGAGTGTTCACATCTGACATAAAAACAACCTTTTCCCCATAGCGTACTTGTTCACGAGTAAGTATTCTCTGTACTAGAGTCTCCGACTACAAGGCAAGTGCAAATACAAAAGACATTGTTCTGCATTCATTACCGAATCAGAACTATTAATAAGGCGATTGAATATAGCGCAAAATATTGAGAGCAAACTAAAAATGGTGCTGGTATCCACAGTTCGATATGTGAATACCAACGAAAAATGATGCTGGTATCCAGAGCTCTTTACGTAGATGCCGATTATAGTCAGCCCTAGTATTGAAAAGGTTAATCAATTATTTCTTTTCTTCGCCTTTTTTAATATAATTTCTATGGACTATGATACTTCGAATGAAAATTATTTGAAAGAACAGATTGAGGTCGTCGAGTGCAATGGAGTAATTTGTTTGGTTAAGGCAGTTGCAGCAGAAGAAAGTTTGGATTTTAGAACAGATAACAAATTGAAACGAGCAATATATGGAATTTATTCTGTTAAAACGGTACTTGATTACACGTTTTTCTTACCTTTGATGCAGAGAGGGTGACAATCAACAAGATGGGAATTGTGCTTAGCGCGTACATGGTGTCTTGGCGTCGGGTTAGTATAAATGATCGTAACATCAAAATTATTCCGAGACAATACCCCGTTACGATCAGCGTAAATACAATCGTTTCCAAAGTGGATGGCTTTTTATTGTTTCCAGTGAATACGCAGTCCATAAATGGCATTCCAGTGTAGCGCAGCATCATTACGTTAGGACCAAAGAAGTCTTTGAAAGTAATAATTGCATTCTTCTTTTTCGCAATCATTTAGGTCTAAAAGATGATTAGAAACAATGTCTTTAGTTCATATCAGAAACATAGTTGAACAAAATCCACGCGTTTAAAATACTTTGTTGCTGTAGTTTTCGCTTTCACACTTCTCAGTTTCCGCATTCAATAAAGTTCACCGATTTTCTTCTCCTGTTCAATGTCAAGTGCGAACAGCTCGCAGTACTTTACTTCATGTCACCTCCGGCGTGAAGTAGCTGAACCCTGTTTCGATCGATCCGTAGCCCGTGGGGCTTGGTACGAATTATTATAATTGCCGTCTTATAGGTGGTCTTTAGTACTTACTTCTCGTTGCTCTTTTTGAAAAGTTGCTTTCGTCCTCAAGCTCACGCACACATGTTGTCGGCCATGGAGCGTAATACAAGTGATCTGCAATCGATTAGTGACATGTGATACAGTTCTCATTGTGCAATTTGCTTGATTAATTATATTCCACGTGTCGTCCATGTAATTACCCGGTCTTGTAAGGGGAACGGAAGAAACGACGGTAATGTCCTCTTATAGTCCTCGAATAAGACAGGCTATAGGATATCGGAAACATCTACAAGTTCTTTCTTCATCTTCATAGACTTTAGTTCATCGCAGAATTTTTCCGAGCTTACAGGTGCATCGCTGGATCTCTTTCGTGATAAAATGTAGTAGATGTATTATTCTTCATGATTCTTGTGAGATAACCTCTGAGCACTGATAGCCAATCGCTGGATTATCTTTGAACATGTTTCGAAGTGGAACCGGTGTAGCGAGTTTGTTAACCAACCCTAACACATTAATAGCATTAATGTCAGATACTAATACCATTTATTCGAGTGATAATTCCGAGTAGATTTCACCTTTATCACCATGTGTAGCATAAGTACTGTACTTTCTGAAAAGTGACTTACATCGTGTCATCGATCTCCATAAATGTGAGTACCATTGCCATCATATTTATTCCTTGATAATAAATATGCCTTGTATACCTTGGTAACATTCTGCCATAGATAAAACGCCAGAAGTGTTGTTTCATTTTATACATTACAACGTCTGAAATCTGTCGATCAAGTTCTACAATTGAATGCTACATTTGCGGATGAAGTAATCTTCTACATTATATGAGGAACCCTGTGACGAATTTCAGGTACGCTTCAACAGCCAGACGTCGCACAGTGGCGAAAATAACGAAAAACTAGCCAAAACCTCAAAAATGAAATTTGTATTTTGGGATTATGCATTGTCAAATTGGGTAGTGGGATGATCGTCACATTTCTTTCTAAAATCACGGAAGCCTAATTGTTATGTACGGTTCTGTACGTCATCTAAAATTCACATCCGTATGTAAAACTGACATCAGTCTCTAAAAAGGAAAATTTCATCACGATTGAGTGTGATTTTTTAAAGAAATGTCGCTTTTCATTTCCGTAAACTGTGATGTAGTGTCAGTGTCCTGTGCGATCCAATGAAGTTAATAGAATAAAGAAAAAGATGAAAGCGTTTAGCTATACGAATAGTTGTGTCGCCAATAAGGCAATAAAGATTAAGAATTAGACTGAATAGAAGTTAGACTGAAATGTAATGTTTGTATAATTGTGGGGTGAAGTGAGAAGTATTTAGATTAAATGACAGCTCGATAGGCAATACTGTTTATGCGTGGTTGAGAGTTCGTGAAGTGCGAGCGGCCGTGTGACTCACAAGGAAACGTTCCCAAGTGTCCGCCTCCGATCTTATTGATTTTCATATATGTTGAAGAACACAAAAATCTAAGAGATATGTGTTTTTTTATATCTGCAATGGTCCACATTTATGGGGCGAAACAATCCCCCAAAGTTTGGCGAAAATTCAGTTTTTATAATAATTTTCGTAGAAGCAGTGGAGGGATTTCGACGAAACTTGGTATAAACGTATTCCGTATAAGGACGGTGAAAACACAATATTGTCCAGCAATGCTACACCCCCCAAGGAAGTGAATTACCCTTCAAGCGACATTTTTTGTAATATCTATTAAACAAGCATTCCTACTTAAGTCCCACTGACGCGATGTGATTACTCACAAAAAATGAAGAAATACGTGTTTTTTGCTTTTTGCCAATAAACATTTACACATCGGTTGTAAACAATGAATGTAGGTGGTATATGGGTATATTTCGACTAGCTATATTGGATTATATCGTGACCAATTCATTGTACATAAATCTTGTGAACGTGCTTATTCCTCAAAATGCCCTTGGTTTTCATAGCATGCAATTATTTATAAATAAATTTAAAAAAAAGTTTAAGAGACTAAAATAGTTTCGCAACAGATCCGATGACGCAGTCATCACCCGTTTCCAAATTGTAATACAATCTCCTTGGTGAAAAGGTAAAATTGGTCACGATATAACCCAATAAAGCTACTCGGAATATACCCGTATACCACCTACATTCATTGTTTACAACCGATGTGTAAATGTTTATTGAGAAAAAGCAAAAAACACGTATTTCTTCACTTTTTGTGAGTAATCACATCGCGTAAGTGGGACTTAAGTAGGAATGCTTCTTTAATAGATATTACAAAAAAATGACGCCTGAAGGGTAGTTCACCCCCTTGGGGGGGGTGTAGCATTGCCGGGCAATATTGTGTTTTCACCGTCCTTATACGGAATACGTTTATACCAAGTTTCGTCGAAATCCCTCGACTGCTTCTACGAAAATTATTATAAAAACTGAATTTTCGCCAAACTTTAGGGGGTTGTTTCGCCCCTTAAATGTGGACCATTGCAGATATAAAAGAACACGTGTCTCTTAGATTTTTGTGTTCTTCAACATATATGAAACTCAGGAAGATCGGAGGCGGACACTTGGGAATGTTTCCTTGTCAGTCAGTGAGAATTTTCACGCACAAAGAAATGTATCGATGACTGTGTGGGAATGAGAGAGTGAGGAATGTGGATTGAGTGAGAAAGAAATTAGAGTGAGGCTGGATGAGAATGATCGAATGAGAGTTAGTTCTAACAGAGGAGAGCTCGAGCGAAGTCGGAGGGAAAGTCAAGTCCCTTTTTTTTAAGATCTTTAAGACGTACTCTTCAATGTATTCGATTTCTTTATATTAATTTTTTTATTAATGAACCAACCGTTCATGTTAATCCTGACACTTGAATTTGGTCCTACATTCATCGCGTTTGAGTGTGGTTTTTTAAAGAAATGTCGCTTTTCATTTCCGTAAATTGTAAAATATTGCCGAAGAATCGTAGAACAGTTTATGACTTTTAAAGTTAATTTTATATCGATTGAAAAGTTTTAAATATCACATGAAATTATTCCTCTATTCCAATGAGGAATTCTTACATTTTACTTTCCATTACTGAAAAAGTTATGAATCTCGGGATATTGTGCGGTGTTCCAAACGAGCATCTTTAATTTATACTATTGTTCGTTGAAATTAAAAAGAATTGGCTGCTGTTATCTGCTGTTCGAGATTGTACGAGTTGAATGAAGCAAGATATCTTCATATTGTGCATTCGTTTCTTCTGCTTCTTGTGTTTAATGTTTATACAATTTTACATTTAGCAACGTAGTTATAGAACACAAAAATGTGCAAAATAAATATTAAGGTATGAAATTTATAAATGAAGAACTTTAAATATGGATACATTTTGTTAGTGTGTTTCTCTTTGGCTGATTTTTTATTTGTTAATTTTTCCTACCAAATAATTAAAAATGTCAGCTAAAACTGATAAAATATAATATTGAAATTAAAAAATTTAACATTCAGGCAGACAAATATTTTTCACCAGCATTTTCGTTATTTTCGCCACTATTCGTCGGAGAGCTTCAAATTAGAAAGAGCTGTGATTTTAAGGGCGTTCACCACTCCAGCGATTTTGCAGGGCCTCACGGGCGATTCCGAACGTATTTCTAAACCGATCGAGCTTAACGAGTGCTCATATCGGAGATGAAACGTTGACCCGTGTTTATATAGGAGCGATTTTCGATAAGTGGTCATTTTCATATAAAAAAGTGCAACGACATAATTTCAATGCCCTTTTACCTAGGAAGGAGGTGCTCGATCGAAAATCGCTCCCATATAAACACACGTCAACATTTTATCTTTAAAACGAGCACTCGTTGAGCTCGATCGGTTGAGAAATACGCTCAAAATCGTTGTCCCCGTGGAGCACCTTTCTCAGGATTTTCGAATTTCCCGCGAGGAATTTAGGCATTCCTTAGCAACCGTTGCCGACTCTAGGCGGAGCGTCCAACTGGCGTGTGCGTGCGGCCGAGGGTCACACACATTTCGGCGCCTAGTCCAGAGGCGTCTAGCCGTTGCGTGAGTTGTATACGTACAAAATACACACACATTTTTCGCCCGTTGCTAAACATTGCCCATTATGCGTCGCGTCTCCCTCATCCGAGCGAGAAAGTACGTTTTGGTTACCTCCCACCGAATTCGATGCTAATGGCATCTAGCGGTGGAAGTCATCGTCCCCACTTTGGTGGTGAACGCCGTTAACTCAGAATTTGCTTTGTATTTTTAAATATCCGGATACGGAGGGATTCGCGACTCTGCCTGCATATGGAGCCTTGCCTGATTTATAAGCTCATTCCCTCCTGAATTCTTGAATCCATTGAAAAGCCAAAATGCTAGGTATTCTCTCACGCCGAACTCCCTATCATGGGCACCTTCATTTCTCAGGTCAGTCTGTGGCCATTCTACTAAGGTGATTCGCAGCCCCGGTGAGACACAAAAAATGTTCCCCCCCGTGTACGTTCAGCTTGACGGTCCCGGGTATTTCCTGTGATCGCAGGAAACCGGCTGTTGGGTTTCCCCCTCTTGTTCAGCTTACCAGATGAACCGAATCCCGATCCTTTCTGAATCTTTCTTATAAATAACAGTAAACATGAAATAATATTATCGACAATAATTGGTACTAGGGCACTTTAGGAAATGCACATGCGGGGTTTTCATATTTATTCGTTTGAACGTCTTATAAACTAATAGCTTACTTAACCACGAAATTAACATATATCTGTCTTAATCTAGTTCGATACAAGAACACTAATATGGTTTGAAATTTAAAACATACACAATTTGTGCCACTTTTGTTATAAACAGATGATTACGTCATTGAGAAGTTCTTGGTAATTTTGGTTAACGGCGTTCACCACCAAAGTGGGGACGATGACTTCCACCGCTAGATGGCATTAGCATCGAATTCGGTGGGAGGTAACCAAAACGTACTTTCTCGCTCGGATGAGGGAGACGCGACGCATAATGGGCAGTGTTTAGCAACGGGCGAAAAATGTGTGCGTATTTTGCACGTATACAACTCACACAACGGCTAGACGCCTCTGGACTAGGCGCCGAAACGTGTGTGACCCTCGGCCGCACGCACACGCAAGTTGGACGCTCCGCCTAGAGTCGGCAACGGTTGCTAAGGAATGCCCAAATTCCGCGCGAGAAACTTGAAAATCCTGAAAAAGGTGCTCCACGGGGACAACGATTTTGAGCGTATTTCTCAACCGATCGAGCTCAACGAGTGCTCGTTTTAAAGATAAAATGTTGACGTGTGTTTATATGGGAGCGATTTTCGATCGAGCACCTCCTTCCTAGGTAAAAGGGCATTGAAATTATGTCGTTGCACTTTTTTATATGAAAATGACCACTTATCGAAAATCGCTCCCATATAAACACGGGTCAAAGTTTCATCTCCGATATGAGCACTCGTTAAGCTCGATCGGTTTAGAAATACGTTCGGAATCGTTGTCCCCGTGAGGCCCTGCAAAATCGCTGGAGTGGTGAGCGCCCTTAAGGAGTGAATGGTGCATACAAAGTGTTATACCTTCAGCACACTCGCTTATCTATGTAAATATAATTTGTGACGTACGAAAGGTCATCTCAAGGGGATTCTCGGTGCCGGAGCGGGGAGGAGTCCTTCTGGCAATCATTAATATGAAGATGTTTATTATATTATAAGGCGTGTAAAGTTGCGACAGACGCAGCGGTGTGCAGGCGCCGGGTGGCACGTGGATATAATTTTCACAGGCTCACGGAAAGCGCGCGGGTCCCCGAATTCGGGGGTCCTATTGCCATCAGTCGGTGGCCGTCCTAATTAGGCGTGCTAATCACCTATTTAAACTAGGCGAAATGGCAGGTCGGTGCCCGGTAAGAAGTTCCGCGAGGCGCAGTAGGAGGACATCGGGGCTGAAACGAAGGACCTTCCGGCGTATCCGGCATTGCCAGAGGGACTACCGTACCGGTCACAGCTCTTGTCGTACCGTCCCATCAGCGGCAGCGCTTCGTTCCCCACTAATCCCGAAGGGTGCCGTGTCCACCATCCCGAAGGGGCACAGCAGCGATGTCGCTTGGAGAGAGGAGCTGGACCGTCCTTGCGTGCGAACTTCTTACCAGTGAGCCCGAATCTGCCCAGGAGGCCTCTTAGACCGCCATTGTCCGAATTGTCCACGCCGTGAGTTGCTACCTTACCGTTTTCGCCGCGAATTCGTTTTGTGTCCGGGTACCGTTAAGTCTCGATCCTGACTTTTTGGTGTTTTAGGATATTCTGAAAATTGTAAATACTCGCGGATGGTTTGCGCCCCTCTGTCTAATATCACTGTCTGCCCGGTAGTTTCCGTTGAACCGGGGGACCAACTCAAGGGTTGAACGACGGTAAAAAGTAAATTCAGAATGTCCCGAGTTCCGGATCCCGAAATTGTCAAGGGCCACGGGAGGCGTTCGTTTATTTTTTATATTGGAAAATTCCGACGGGGGGAGAATCCCACCCGCTCGATTATATCGCGCCCCGTATCGTTACGTTTATGTGTTCTTAAATTATGATCCCGAAATTTGTACCGCGGCTGCTTGCGAACTCAACGCAGTGTGCGGGAGGTGAAGGACCATACCGCGAGCCGGTGCCGATTATCGTCTTGCACAATTACCGGAGGCACGGGTCTCTTCCCAAGGTCCTATGGAGCACGTAAGAGGTCCTCCCGCTAGGGTGTTGTATCCTGTTCGGACTTCCACCGGGGAGTCTGATTTTCTTGGTCGCATGCTCCATCTTTTTAAATTAGTCCTGTTCATTTTCTGGTTCCCCGTTTTTACTTTTCTCCTCTCGATTCTGTGCGTAGAGTCCGTCATATTGTTGTGACGCGCATCCGTGGTAGGGTTCCGTTCCCGGAATAAATCTCCCGAAGGGACGGTCTGTCGCAAACTTTTGTTTTATTATTTCATCGAACTTGCCGTTTTGGCGAATTCCGAGACCGACTCCTCCTCACTCGTGCCTTTTTAGTAACGAACCTCCCGGTTGTACCTTGCCGCGAAGGCCGTAAGGTCCTCGCGGGGCTGAGTGGCCGGCCTAATACGTCTGGGTGGGTCCTGTCTAACGGACCGAGTCGGCTTGCTCGCGCTACCGGCATCCCGAGGTTCGCATGCACACCTAGCGCCTTAAATAAATCGGGCATGACATCCTTTTTCCTAATTAATACCAAGCGTATGACGGTTTGGCGGTCAGGAATTGAGGAATTCCCGTCGCAAATTAATCTCTAAAACAGTATTTGACGTCTTCCAATGGGATTCGCTTTATTCAGAACTAGTTCGCCATAGCTAGACAACAATCGCACACGCGGAACACAGCAACGTGTCGCGCCTAATCGATCATGGAACTGACAACGTTGGAAATTTGAAGCGGTATATTCAGGTCATCGTTCGCAGAATCGAAAAGTAGGATAACGCTGAGCCGAAGATCTACGCAACGAAAATCATTTGTTATAGGAGTGGTAATCATATTGATATAGTGTCGATCATTTCGTCGCATACCGTGGAAACCTGGTCTAAGTTGATGGGGAAAAATCCGCAAGCAGTACACTGGAAGGGCTTCTGCGCACGTCTCATTATGATCATCAGGAGAATCCTGGTCGTGGTGTCGCATCCGAACCAGTTTGACCCGTAAACACCCAAACCAACTCCCTGCGACTGCACAGCGAACAGCATATGGTACGTGTCAACGGTTATCGAGACCATTTATATGAAAGTTGGCTGATAAATCTATCTGAATATGTTCACAAATGTATACGTTTATTTCGGAACTTACATTGTCACTCAGCATTGTCGCGAAATCACAAACTGTCATGATCATTAGAAACAGACAGCAAAGGTGGATCATATTCGCCATGAAGCCTACGCAGTCGCCCAAGGTCAGCATCTAAAATTAATTACTGGGGATTTATAAATTCTCATGTGATAGTGAGACGGTTCATGAGTAAAGCCTGTTGATCAAATAAACAGGAAAATACAGGAATGGAAAGAGGTGTTAATCCTTTAAATAAGACCTCTCCAAAATTGCTCCAAAGATGTATCAAACTATTTAAAGTATCAACAAACCCGCTCTGCCGATTTCTATTTGTTCTTTTCAACTGCAAAATCTATACTGAAGTAAATTACCTTCTCCATTTGATACATGCAGACGCACATGTCCGTAGCACATAATAGCATCGACAGCATTGACAGAGGACTAAATATATTTTCAATCGTATTACAGAGACTGAAACATACAATCACATATTCCACCACTTGTTGCAAACGCGTTTTATTGACGACTTCAGAAAATTTATAACGCTCGGCTATTTCTATTTCCCCTCTCCCACCACATTCCCCCTTTTTCGTCTTCTCTCTGCTGTAGTGAAAGCGAATGCAAAGTGAGAGAGGGGGAGAGACCAGCTCCACTTTTCGTTTTGCTGGTTCACGGAAGTATTCAGAAAATAGTTGGGTTTACTGGATGCATATGTACCAGGTGTATAAGCTTAAATCCGCTGTTTGCTCATAGATTGCGTCAGTGAGCATATTAAGTTACTATGGACACCCCATATACTTTTGTTTTGTGTGGGTTTGACATCTGTCAACAATAATCAGTTCACGTCATCAGCAATTTCACACAACAACATACACTTTTCCTTTGATAATCATGTCTTGTTTTTGCGAGAAAAAGAGCATATGCGGGAAGCTCTGCTTTTCTGCTTCAATTTGAAGAAATCGGCTACCGAATCGCATCGAATGCTTGTGGAGGCCTATGGCGGCAATGCTTTATCGGAAACAACGTGCAGAGATTGCTTTCGTCGGTTCAAAGACGGCAATTTTTACCTCAGCGACAATAAGCGTAAAAATTGGCCCAGTAAGATTGCGGACCATCAATTGCAGGCTCTTTTAGACGAGGACGAAACCCAATCGCAGAAACTGCTTGCTGAGCAATTGGATGTTACTCAACCAACTATTTCCATGCGCCTACGTGCCATGGGAAGGGTTCAAAAGATTGGAAAATGGGTGCCGCATGAATTGACCGATAGGCAGATGGAGCGACACCAAAACACATGCGAAATCTTGCTCACCAGACAGAAAAGAAAGTCGTTCCTGCATCGGATTGTGACGCGATGAAAAGTGGATATTTTTCGAGAATCCTAATCGCAAGAAATCGTGAGTTGATCCCGGCCAACCATAAAAATCGTCCGCAAGACCAAATCGCTTCATACGGAAGACGATACTGTGCGTTTGATGGGATCAGCAGGGTATCGTCTACTATGAGCTGTTGAAACCTGGTGAAACTGTCGATGCCCATCGGTACCACCAACAACTGATCAAATTGCACCATGCTCTGCGTGAAGAAACGCCGGATTATCAGCAAAGACATGACAAGCTGATTTTCCTCCACGACAGCGCACCATCGCACACGTCAAAAATGGTGCGAAACTACATGGAAGCACTCAACTGAGAAGTGCTACCCCATGCCGTTTATTCACAATACCTGGCCCCTTCCGACTACCATCTGTTTTCGTCGATGGGCCACGCACTTCCTGAGTAACACTTCGATTCTTACGGAGACGTCCGACAATGGTTTGATGAGTGGTTTGCCTCGAAAGAGAAGGAATTTTGTTTGGTGTGGTGTCCACAAATTGCCTGCGAGGTGGGACAAATGTGTAGCTAGAGAGGGCCAGTACTTTTAATGAATTCCTTCTTCGCTTTCTATGACAAAAACATGTGTTTCTCTGACGAAGAAAACAGCGGATTTAAACTTATACACCTAGTATATCTAGAGTCCATAATCGCATCATGCAGACTTTACCTGAATAATTCCAAATGACGTCTGACCAGAACTATGATCTTCAAGCGAACTCCATTGTTTGACTGGGACCTGTCTTTGTCGTCGGAAATATTCTCCAGCTCATGACGCAGAATCTGCGAAGAGGAATTCAAGAGAAAAGTCATCGAAATCAATTAACTCCGAAGTTACATCGAATAAGTCGCAAAATGTTGTGCAGTTTTTCAGGTAAGTCGTAGAGTGATATTGTGTTTCCATCTGTTTCACAGTACTACGTCATAATCATATTACCACATCAGAATGTGACATTTGTGTGAGAGCCATGTTTTAGTAATCTTGAAGGCCGGTCCACAAGATGCAGATTTCGACTGCGCCGTGATATTTATGTATATGGACTTCAAGTTCACGGTAAGTGCAAATGCTTGTGGGTTTGTCGGAACTATTGATGAATGTTTTTGCAGAGACGCTGTGTACAGGAAAGTCTGTGTCGCGTGGACCAAATATGTTCCTCGAACGTGTGACCCTTATGTGGTCCCCAACCATTTACTAGCTGAAAGTGATTCGAGTTGTACCGAATGAAGACGGTATTCAACATAAACCTGGTTCTTTAATAGTTTAGTAGTCTTTCATTGGAAGTTTGCTGTTACGTCTGGGAGGGAAGAAATAAATTGATTATATTACGAAATAGACAAAGTTGATTTTTATTTCATTCTACGGTTATAACAAAAGGCTTGGATTTTCTGGGGTCCCCTGGTATCAACGCCTGGGCGTTATAGTCGCTAGATTCGAGATTGTCAATTCGGATATTAAGAGTTAGATATCGAGGGGAAGCTAAACCAAGCCCCGCGCCCTCTTGTATCAAAGGAATGGTAGGAATTAGATATAGAGGGGAAGCTAGACCAAGCCCCGCGCCCTCTTATATCAAGGTGATAGTAGGATTTCCGATATAGAGGGGAAGCTAGACCAAGCCCTGCGCCCTCTAATATCAAAGGAATAGTAGGAGTTAGATTTAGAGGGGAAGCTAGACCAAGCCCCGCGCCCTCTTATATCGAAGGATTAGTAGGAATTGGATATAGCAGTTGTTTCTCCTTTCAAGAGGGAGAAGAAGAGAAAGAAAGTTCATATAAATGCGAATGATTGATTTATTAGGACATAGAACAAATGCAGTACCTTGTATAACAAGAAGATTGGCTTTCTTCCTCGCTCGTACTTGTTAAAATTTGGAACGTCGCGAAATGCTCGTTGTCGTGAAAAAGTTCCCTGAGGACTGACCGTGAAAAAGTTCCTTGAGGACTGACATGAGGGTGCATAGGTGCGTCCCTTTTTATACGGTTCCAAAACTGCGTTGTTTCAAAATTCTAGTAGAGGGAGGACACTGCCCTCAACTTAACATTATCCATTTCTATAAGCTTTCTTACTTGTGTTAACAATATAAGTTCGAAGCCCTAAGTTGGGCTACCACTGGCCCGGGCCATCGTTGTCCTAGAGGATTATGAACAAGGGATTCTATTTCTTATCACCTTTCGCATGGTGACGGTTACCTATTGTGAGCACGTTGCTAACACGTGATCGCTAGAAAATTGACAGTCGAGCGAGGCATAATATTTGGGAAAAGTAATAATTACGGCGCTTAACTTAATTAATATATGTGGTTGGAGGGGTGACGTTACGTGGGACGTAACATTGCACACATATGTACAAGTGGCAACGTTCATGTGGCAAACCAGTGTTCAGACAAGGAATACAGCGTCCCAGTGATGTGTGAAACCGTGAGCAACGCTGACGATTACGTCCAGCAGACAGTTGACAAGTTCATCTCGGATTTGCGTGTTTCGCAAATAATGGTTTCCCGTCTGAAGACGAGCTTACATTTAATTTGCAAGTCCCTCAGAGCTAACATTCTCTTACAGGACACCTTGCCAGGCACGCAAAATGTACACTTTTCCTTAATTCCTTTTTTTTTTCCTATGAGCTTTTGTTTAAGTAATCCTCCCTTTTCATTCTCCCTCCATTGAAAGTCCAACTTCCAGTGCCTGTTGAGTGCAAGGATAGTTGATTTATTCTATGGTATGTCACATTTCACCTCCTGAAGGAGGAAACTAATTACTTTACCCCATCCTCAGGAGAGGCTTGGCACGAGGAACAGGAGAGGTTGGAGGAGCTGGACCAGGAGACGAACACGCAGAAGAAAAGGAAGAGAACAACGATTAGGAAGGAAAGAAAGACGCCGACGTCGACAAGGAAGATGCTGTGCGTATGTTGCGTCGACGTATGTTGCGCGATATTTTTGCTAACAAGGAAACATTCCCAAGTGTCCGCCTCCGATCTTATTGATTTTCATATATGTTGAAGAACACAAAAATCTAAGAGATATGTGTTTTTTTATATCTGCAATGGTCCACATTTAAGGGGTGAAACAACCCCCCAAAGTTTGGCGAAAATTCGATTTTTATAACAATTTTCGTAGAAGCAATGGAGGGATTTCGACGAAACTTGGTATAAACGTATTCCGTATAAGGACGGTGAAAACACAATATTGTCCAGCAATGCTACACCCCCCCAAGGAGGTGAACTACCCTTCAAGCGACATTTTTTTGTAATATCTATTAAACAAGCATTCCTACTTAAGTCCCACTTACGCGATGTGATTGCTCACAAAAAATGAAGAAATACGTGTTTTTTGCTTTTTGCCAATAAACATTTACACATCGGTTGTAAACAATGAATGTAGGTGGTATACGGGTATATTTCGACTAGCTATATTGGATTATATCGTGACCAATTCATTGTACATAAATCTTGTGAACGTGCTTATTCCTCAAAATGTCCTTGGTTTTCATAGCATGCAATTATTTATAAATAAATTTAAAAAAAAGTTTAAGAGACTAAAATAGTTTCGCAACAGATCCGATGACGCAGTCATCACCCGTTTCCAAATTGTAATACAATCTCCTTGGTGAAAAGGTAAAATTGGTCACGATATAACCCAATAAAGCTACTCGGAATATACCCGTATACCACCTACATTCATTGTTTACAACCGATGTGTAAATGTTTATTGACAAAAAGCAAAAAACACGTATTTCTTCACTTTTTGTGAGTAATCACATCGCGTAAGTGGGACTTAAGTAGGAATGCTTCTTTAATAGATATTACAAAAAAATGACGCCTGAAAGGTAGTTCACCCCCTTGGGGGGGTGTAGCATTGCCG
Organism: Orussus abietinus; assembly: GCF_000612105.2. Lineage (NCBI taxonomy): Eukaryota > Metazoa > Arthropoda > Insecta > Hymenoptera > Orussidae > Orussus > Orussus abietinus. Next base: position 26,168 of record NW_019394935.1, on the reverse strand, counting down.
GACAATATTGTGTTTTCACCGTCCTTATACGGAATACGTTTATACCAAGTTTCGTCGAAATCCCTCGACTGCTTCTACGAAAATTATTATAAAAACTGAATTTTCGCCAAACTTTAGGGGGTTGTTTCGCCCCTTAAGTGTGGACCATTGCAGATATAAAAAAACACGTGTCTCTTAGATTTTTGTGTTCTTCAACATATATGAAACTCAATAAGATCGAAGGCGGACACTTGGGAATGTTTCCTTGTAAGAGAGAGAACGGTAGGGTGCGTCCGGTAAAGATGGCTTCCCTACACGCGCATTCACACGAATCTCTGAAATCCGAACTCAGCCTCTTTCCGTTACCATCAACGCAAACGACGATTGAAAATTCCGAGTGGATACACTGCAAGCCCAGTTTTTCGTTGAGCGTTAACACATCCTTTGAATTCGACATGCCAGGACATGTTGATGGATACATTGATCTCGCTCACGCGATGCACAGCGTCAGCGTTGTAGTACAACCCGTTAATATAGTAACGGTCGCAAATTTGGACCGCGGCTTCGTGCCACTTTGCACGTCTGTACAACAAATTTATTTCCCAGGCAGGCGAGAAGAAGAGATTTCGGAGTTACCTCGCACAGGGTGGGGCGAAGTTGATATGCGCGCGGTAGAAAAATTGTTTGATCAGGCAATCCGAGCAGTGTTTCCTGGCCTCAAGGCCGATTTGGTCGATTTTGGTGTTCAATTTGGTCGTTCGCAACCACATAAAATTTTGTCGCGAATCAGCACAACACTAAATTATACAGGATTGTCCGTTCGAGAAGGAATTTTAACCTTTTCGCTACGGCGGGCCTCTCCGCCGAATCCCTCCCGTAGAACAGGGCGCCGCGCTAAAAGTGAAACCATTGTGCGCTTCAGTTTGTATGAGGATGGCATTTTGTGGCCGGTGACTATAGTCACCCGTCGTAGCAAAAGGGTTAAGGAGTAGGGACAACTCAGATATTGTAATGGTATGCAGTTTTGGTCTGTGCCTGTGCAACGAAAAACTGCATCCTTCGAGGGTTCGAGCCTCACGACCCCTGAAACCGAAATTAATTTAAATTCTAATATGTAAAAGAGAACGAGACTGGCGATAGAGCGAGGAGAACGTTTCATGAACGATCTGCTGAGCGCGTCAATATTACGGAGTTCGGGGCGCCTGTCCGAGAGAATCGGTTCTAGCGAGTTTTTCTAAAACTAAGTGCTCCGGCGCCGTCCTCTTTAATTGTGAGTGAAATTTGGTGATTTACATTTCTAAGAAGGTTCTTGAATTTCCGGCCTCTTTAATTTAATTAGGTGCAATTCTAATTGGATTAAGGGGATTTTTCCCTGACCCACGTGCTCAGATCGGGAAAGGAAAGGAAAGGAAATGATTCTCAGTAGGAACGGCTCATTCTGGCAACGGTGCGTTCTATTTGTTCATCATCGAATCGACAAAGGAATATGGAATAACGGGAGCAAAGGTTCTTTGGATAATTTGCTTCGGGTTGGGATTCAGATCGGACTTAATAACCGTCCTCGCGTCTCGCCGCGTTTCCCCTTCCCTACGTCTCGAATTCTCATTTATGCGTTTGATTTGAAACTCGACCGTTGGTAGGATTGAAATACAGAGTTGTTAACTTACAACTTCAAAGAGAAATTGGGATCTAATTCGGGGGGCTGATCAGCCCTATTTGAAATAATACTGTCACGTTAATTTGGGGTCGTGGACAAAGATCAACCGCGGATCTGTGTGTCCTACGGAGTTATTCCCTCCAGGTTTTAGTATCACTTACAAGGAAGGTACCTGAGGTGTCCCCCTCCGATTTTGTTCATTTTTAAATATGTTATAGAGGACTAAAATCTAAGGGACCCGTGTTTTTTTTTATCGACGGATAAACACTTTTAGGGGGTGAAATCAGGCTTCAAAGTTGGCCGTGAAAGGGGGTGAGTTTGCTGTTTCATATAGAAGCACTCGACCGATTTTCATGGAACAACCGTCAAAATGTAGGGAATGAAGAATTATGAAACATGCATTTGGAATTTTTCGAAAAAATTCATTTTTAAGGGGTGAGCCACCCCTTTGAATACTTCTTTTACCCCTTACGCGAGCAGTAATTGCTCTATCCAAATGAAACTTAGTTAATTTATTGACCAGAACAATACAAAAAAAGCATATTTTGGTTTTTTTCGAAAAACGAATTTTAAGGGTTGTAACAACCCTTTAATAAAATGATGTATAATCTCGTTTTAAAACCAGCTTTGTACGACTTCCTTGGGCTTAAAGGACTTTAACGATTAAAATTAATAAAAGAATACGATCAGGTACCATCCGATACATTCGAAGGGTAAATTACCCCTTGGGTTCAAAGGAATGTGATTCGTAGAATATAAGACAGTGGAGTTAGCTGTCCTCGCAACTAGTGCGTAGCCGAGTGGTAACGCCGCGCGAGCGAGCAGTATGCAGTGCCAGGTTTTCAAACACTATATGTAAGTAATATTTCGGTTTGTTCAGTTTCGTTCGTTATGTTCGGTTTCCATTATCAGTCTACTTGATATCAAAGAACGATTGATATGAAATATTACTGTGAAGGAAAAATCGAAAGTGAGTCACATGTCTGGACGAATCGTGTAGACGTATTACATTGTTTTATATTTAGATTGTATTAATATAAAAACTGAACGTAACCGTGTTTGTATTTTTCATTGCAACTGTAGTTCTTAAAAATGAGAGAATTAAATATAACTTACACGTAGTGGTTGAAAACCTGACACTGCATACTGCTCGCTCGCGCGGCGTTACCACTCGGCTATGCACTAGTTGCGAGGACAGCTAACTTCACTGTCTTATATTCTACGAATCACATTCCTTTGAACCCAAGGGGTAATTTACCCTTCGAATGTATCGGATGGTACCTGATCGTATTCTTTTATTAATTTTAATCGTTAAAGTCCTTTAAGTCCAAGGAAGTCCTACAAAGCTGGTTTTAAAACGAGATTATACATCATTTTATTAAAGGGTTGTTACAACCCTTAAAATTCGTTTTTCGAAAAAAACCAAAATATGCTTTTTTTGTATTGTTCTGGTCTATAAATTAACCAAGTTTCATTTGGATAGAGCAATTACTGCTCGCGTAAGGGGTAAAAGAAATATTCAATGGGGTGGCTCACCCCTTATAAATGAATTTTTTCAAAAAATTCCAAATGTATGTTTCATAATTCTTCATTCCCTACATTTTGACGGTTGTTTCATGAAAATCGGTCGAGTGCTTCTATATGAAACAGCCAACTCACCCCCTTTCACGGCCAACTTTGAAGCCTGATTTCCCCCCCTAAAAGTGTTTATCCGCCGATAAAAAAAAACACGGGTCCCTTAGATTTTGGTCTTCTATAACATTTTTAAAAATGAACAAAATCGGAGGGGGACACCTCAGGTACCTTCCTTGTTAGACTATGTTATCCAACCGCGGATATTGGCTGGGTTAAAGTTTCGTGGACTTGGATTTCCGATCTCAATCGCAACGTGCGATCTGGAGGACACGAAGGTAGGATTTTTCTACAGAATTTCCGTAAACCAGAATGTGGGTGTGGTCGCTATGCCAGGCTCACTGGAACACGGAACCTGAAAATAATCAAATTAAGGCCCATTCGTACTTTTCAAGATGTTTTGTCCGCACTCGAATCGTGGGCAGCGATTCTCGGTCATCGTGGAACGAGCAGTCTCTCAACAAAGTTATTTCCGCGGTTTTCGAAAACCCCAAAACAACCGATTCTTCTTATTTTCAATCGCGGTGGCATTCCAAGAGAAGTCGTACTTCTTTGCGTCGCGGACGATATATAAGAGAGTAAATCATTCTTGATCGTTTCACGATCGATATCTAAGAGAGCGTTCTGGCGACTCTCCGAGCCGCTCTTCCCTCCCCTGAGGCCTCCCTACTTTTATGCCATCCTACTTGCGCATGTCCTACGTATGCCAAAATAATGGCCACGGAACAGTTTCACACATTTCGAATTTGTACCCGTTACAATATGGGCGGCTGATATGCACAGAATGCGCCCTTAATCATCATTGAGTTGTTTCATGAGAGCGTAAAGGATAATTTTGAAAAGGCGTTTCGAACTATATTTAAAAGTTTCTAAACGCTTCCTAGGCTCGTGCTTCGTGATGTATTCCCAACTTAAGGCCGGCCTTGCTGTGCTCGGACATTTCTCGAATTTGGGGGAAACTGTTCTCTAGGAGCTATACTGCACGAGAACAGCCTTCTTTATTATTGGGATGTGACAACTGCCGCGGATATTGGTAGTGGACAGTTTGGTAAGGAATCTAGAATGGGCGATGGAGCAATTCCAGGTCCCGTTGGATAACGGAAAGATGGTGCATTACCGAAACTTGTTGGAAATAAGGACATGGTGTTCGCCACGAAAGTAGCGGTTTTGTTCCTAACATCTCTCGCTCATGTGAGGATTCTTTGTATCCAAATCTGGCTTCCATTCTTCCGTCCGGTGGTTTTCGCTTGCGTAAATCAACAGCGCCATTCCTCGTGCTCACTGAACTCGCGGACCACGATCCCCTTACCTACACGGTCCACAACTTATCTGAAGCTGCGCGCGTCGCGTATTCGAAGTCCTTAATTAATGTCGGATACAATGGGCCACAATCTCACTAACCCATTACAATATGGATATCCACCCGAAAACCCTAAAAGATGTGGAAAACGTAGGGCCTATCAACAATCTTCTACACTCCATGGTCAACCAAGTGGACGTATTCTTCATCTAGAAATCCGTGTCGCCACATAAGAACGCCTACGCGTACTTCGACACCACAATGAATTATGAATCGGACGCTAGAGAATTGCATTTTGTGTGTCCGTTGTGGTACACCACATAATGTGGCGGATCGTCGAGCCTCCTCCAAGTTTCAAAGCGGAGACCTTCCCGGGCCAAAGGCCTCTGAGGTACGGGAGGAGGCCGCGAGACCGCGGTCTGAAAGGGCTTGAGACAGGTGCCTTCACGAAGCGGAACCACGGTGTCGAAAGAGAGCCCTCCCTCCGACAGTCGTATTGGGGAACGCAGACCCTTCCGGACTCTTAAGGGCGTTGCGGGGCCGACCGGGTCTACGGCGCATTCACGAGGTTCGGGCTCGTGAACGTGAGGAGGAAGACCCGGAGAGCACGGGTGACACCGTGGAACCAGTGCGGATGGGAGTCCCGCCCTGACGCCGGAGCTCCGTTAAGCGGCTGGATCAGGGCCCGCGGTCGGTAAGAGGACCTCGCGAGAAGTTATCGCCCCGAAAGCGAATGTGATGTCGCTCTACTGTATTTCTTCGAGACTCAGTTACCACACGGGGCCCTGAAGGAAGCGAGCGCGGTGACGGGTAGTCGCGAGGACCTCGACCGGGTGTCGTCGCCATTCAACTCCTTAGACTGCGTCGAGCCCGCACTCGCGATTCGGCCAGCCGTTTAGAGTTCACTAGAGCTTCGAAAACCGTGAAGAGAAGGCCTATTTCGAACTCGCGAGAACAGACGGGTCGGTTTCGCGGTTAGTGGAGTGCTGCGCGTGTGTACGCAGGAGGCTTGCGGGGACGGTGGCGCAGTCCACCCCTAGTCTGCCCACCCGAAGAAACGACCGGACCGAGCGCCTAAACGAGGCTGCGCGACCGAAGGGTTTACTTCGGTGTCGGTGTGTCACGCATTGTGGAGATCGTTCCGGCCGTTACGGGCCTCTGCACTCAAAACCTCTCGTCGTCTCGTGTAGGATTTGAGGGCTCCTGAGCGAGGAACCACCACAAACGAGCCTTGAGATCTCACTTGGTGAACACACGATCAGGGGAATGCCCGCCAAGGGGTGCCCATAGGGGGGCGGATTTCTCTTCCCCCTGCTGTGTATCGTAATGGACGACCTCCTGTCGAATCTGTAGAAGGCTGATCTCCACGTTTTCGACCATGTCGATGGATGGCCACCGAAACTCAGGTGTACCAGTTGTACCTGGATTTCGGATGGGCGTACTCAAAAGCTTTGAGTTCCCAAAAAAGATCAATGTCCGGCTCTTGGGGCTTAGCCTCCTGGTGATAGTGGTCCATAGGGGGCCACAGGTGCGTGAATATCGAGTACAACTAATGGATTAGCTACCTTTGCGGGAGTGACATTTATCATTGCTTCCTTTTGCTAATCCCATATTTTTTCTATCCTTCGTTCTTGCCTTTCGCGCAAACTACATGAAAGTTGAAGATATTTTCTTATTTCAATATCTCTTTCTTTGCGCCGTCGTCGCAGTCGATTCGTTTCTTTTCCGCGCTGCCTCGAGAAGGCCCATGTCATTTTCTGTCGTAGGGTATCCATCGTTTGGTTACGTGCTCACACTATTAGTTCCTCTGCTACCATTATTATTAAATCTTGTTCATTGTTGAAACCTTTTTTATTTATTGCAGTACGTCCTAAAAACGTTGGGTGCCAGAGATTATCTGTGACGTTATTTAAATTCCATAACCCCATAACAAAATCTTGGAAATTAACCTTCCGCCCTTCTGGCGAAGTCACAAGTAAATGATCTACAAAATAATCTCCGTCTCGTATCCGCTCAAGTCAAATGTAAAATTTTTGGGCGCCGGGCCTTCCAAAGGGCCAATCCGGGACCCGAATCGCACGGGCCCAATCCGTCTGGGCTCGCACCAGCGTACGGGACCTCACGCACCAGCGATGAGCCTCACAACCCACCCACGGATTCGCACCAGCGTAAGGCCCGAAAGGTCGGTCTCTCAACTAACTGAACACGAAAATACTAGAACGTCCCCGACACGTGGAAATCGAAAGGAAGACGGTGATACGATACGAGATACAGGGACGCCGACGACGAAAATTAACCGGGCTAGCTCACAAGGAAATATGGTATCGACCTTGGTGGCGGAGAGCTGGCCCTTCGTTCTGCTACGGCGCCCTCGACGATGGATGTGGCTTTTCCACCGTGTGAGGTCTGCCACCCGCCCTTATTCTCGGCGCCTCCGGACTCACCCGGCGACCCCTCTCCAAGCGAGGTGCTTGGATCACCAGACTCAGGACCCCTGACGGCGAATCTCCTCTAGTACGGCGCGCCACCCGGTTAGGAGACGCTAAATTCGGCACACATACCCCTTTTCGAGTGGGCGCCCTCCCGGTGACTTCGCAGAAGACTCCTTAGATGGCTAGGGATCTCACCTCCCGGATATGCCGGTGCCTGGACTCCATCTCGATCTTATCTCGTCTTTCCCCTCGCACGATCCAGCGGGCTCCGAGGGGTACTGTAGCGGGACTGTACTTTCTAAACTTCTCGCGTTACCTTGGGGTCCTTGGAGATCCCGAGTCGTCCTTATGGTGGTACTAATAGTCCTGGGACGGGCGAAATCCCGTCACATTATATTCAGTTACATTGCCATTCATTGAGACCCTCCTCAGGTCCTAACTCCCGAATATCCCGCCAGGGCAGATGATCAAGCCGCTCGAGTCTCCCCCTCATAACAATAATAAATCTGTTATGCGAGAATCCGAAGTCAAGATGCTTAGACTTTACCCGAATCCCCGGCCTCGCATCCACGTATACAAATGGCTGAAGCACCACGCTGTTGAAAGCACGGGCAGATCTGAGATTGCCCGATGAATATCCCGATTGTTCCGGAAACGGCGGAATAAAGAACCTATCTCGCTCGTGCACGCGATACGGCATGAGCGACAAGGTGTTGGGGGGAGGGAGCCGAGAATATTTGTAATAATAATCTTAGGTATTAAAGTTCCATTTATCCATAAATATATAAATAAATTGAAAATGTGTGCAATCTTCACATGCTGTGTTGTTTTTCAAATAAACTCCACCTTCTATTGTTTCTAATTGTAAGTCGTCGCAAATGAATACTGCTCTAATCTGTGCCAGAACGTGCGCAAACTTTTCAACTTGTTTCAATGATACCACAGCTGGCCTGTAACCCTAAACGTCGACTCTTTGACATTGCGCATGTCATCGATATCGCCGGAATTCAGCCAAAATCGTATGTACCCGTTAATTGCAGTAGCTCTGATTCATCTTAAATAAGACCAATATTAAACTGTGAGGTCGTCTTCGGACGTTAACTCGAATAGCGTTGCCAAAACCCTACCGCTAAATCATCAGTCTATATTTTTCTTTAACGCGATTCTTGCTCCACCTAGGGTAAACGGACACTTCGCACGAAGATTATTGTCTGATTTATCAATTTTCCGGGAGCAGTCTCTATGGTAACGCGCTTTGGACGAAGTAGGTTGCATAGGTGACGGATATATTTAATCATCACCTCAACATTATTCGCTAGACTCTATAAATATCGATAAACCATCATGGGTTTCTGAACCCACCGGAGCTAGACGTCGAGTTGAACGATAGAAAGTAAGTGATCGGTAACGACTATGAGTTATCAANTGGAAGTCATCGTCCCCACTTTGGTGGTGAACGCCGTTAAGACTTTATTCGCGTACGGCTCCATTGTGATGTACTTCCGCCATTATGAGTACTATAGGTTGACCACAGGAGTGGGGACGCGTGATGAGCTACACAATGGCAATACGTCTAACTTTCTCACGAGATAGCCTCTCTCCCTTTCGTGGTCTACTCCACCATCACTCCAGGCAATATGGTAGCAAACAGGAGTGGAGACATGTGCCGTACGTTGGTGCTACACAACGTCACATGCTGATTCAGCGCCTACGACGTTAAGTGACGTCACGGTGACGTCATTTTTTTTAGTCTACAAATAGTAACCCCATTACTACCGATCTACTCTCTTTTGCAAAACAATTTCTCTGATATCCCAGAAGCAACACTTTCATATCCCCTTTATTATTACTAATCCGGTCGTAGGTTATTCATTTTCTTTCAGATTCCATGGATCAGCTAATACATTTTAGATTCAGTGCAAAATAACCTTACATACATAACGTTGCTTACTCGAAAATGGATGGCAGCAAACGTGGCCAAATGTGCGAACAGTGTATCACAGGATGCCCACGTCGTTGCTGCCAGAAACGCGTAGACTTGTTCCAACCCGATGACGGTAATGTAGGCAGCAGTTGTAAACGGAAACGGGTAGACTATTGGGAACATCACCTGGGTGTAGTTGTAGAAATTATTCTCATTCTTCGTATAAAAGTATTGAAGACCGATGTCTCTGAGGATTCGGGCAAGGGGATTGCTATGAGCAAACTGGTTATAGAAAACGCGTTGAATAAATTCAACGTTAAATATTATTGCACTTATTTTGTCACAGTGTAAAATCGGGAAACAGTGAGTTGGATTATTCTGATTGTCTAAATGTAGTGTTTTAATAAGCATGTGTAGATTATGCTTACAGGTATACAGGTAAACTGTAGAAGAGAACACCGCTCACAATTAATGCGAAATAAGCAGTTCTGGCAATTCTCAGTTTATCAAGCATTTCACGAACGGCGATTATATTTACGTTGGAGTGAATTGAGGTTTCCCAAAGTATTGACATCTTTCGAAGAAGATCCCTCAATTCTAGTCGCTTTTGAGTGAGTCTTATTCCCTGGAACATAAGGCGAATAAGAGTCGTTATTTTATTTGAACTGTCGGTACCGCAGAACAATTGAAAGAACATGGTACGTAAATGGAAAACTAATGAGACATTTAACCATTTACTCTATTAATTATCGTACATGTCATTACATTCGTTACAGTCCACGCAAATTAGAATTTTTAGAAGCAATACTTCATAAAGTGTCTGTATTATGATTATGAAATTTCAATAGAGTCAGGAATAAAGACCCAAAGAGCTTTCACATGATTATTCGACGGAACATCTCTTAAGTACGGAAAAACCATATGAAATTTCATGTTCGTTTTTCTTAATTTCCTTATAAATGGTCGGTCGGATGAAAAACGTAAAGAAAAAAAATGTGGCTGCTATTAAGTTCTACATAAAAAGTATTCTAATGATCCTTCAGCTGATCCACACTCAACTTTTGCAAATAGTATTCAAAGTTTGCAACAAGAATCTGAGATTCTGTTAATTGCGATGCTTTACAGAAATATTTACAAAACGGCTCGTTTTATAAGAAAAATTATTAAGAATGAAATTATGGTACGAAGTTTTCTGCGTCTGATGTATCTGGCGCGATTTCTTCCAAACAACTTTTATTAGTTTTTACTGCTTTTTCGTAAGTGGGAATGTTGTAATTTGAACTCCTTTCCGCACTTCACATGAAATAGAGCTCCCGACGGAATTTTCTTTTCTTAAGTGATTACCCCAGAAGACTTATTCCACTAAAATACCGTCTAGTTTTATTCGTTACGCACTGGGGAATGTCCGCGGATTTCTCGCCGGAAGAGTTTGGCGCGCAGCCTTCACTGCGGTGATATGGCCTCGCATATTGGAATTATTATAGCGTCCGTTGCATAGTTCTTTGCGATTAAAAAAAGGTTTAATAAATGATGACAGTAGTGCGTTTTCGCACGTAGAGGGGGGTTTTAGTTCCTCGGAAGGGAGAGAGGCGCTTCGCTCTCGAGTTCTGGGAATGCGTAGAGGTAATCCTCGGGAGCCAATTCCGCGTCGTTCACAAAGAGCGCGGGTCACGTCGCGGGGCTTTGGGCCGATCCAGTGGGTGCCGCGGAGAAATTCCCATCTGGGTACGTTGCGTTCGTCCCGGGGATTGGCGAACACTCGCGTGAGGTACTCGCGAGGAGCCGGATGAACATGCGAAGCGATGCGAGAAACGCGCCCTGCGCGTTGAGTTCGAGCGACACGCTACAGAGTTATATACAGTAAGGATCAGGATTTCAGGAGTGGGGGAAATGAAAATATAATTTCTTCTTTGCTACAGATAAAGAAATAAACTTTCGATCAACTCAAAAAATTCAGTGAAAAATCAGGAATTTTTTAAAATTTATCCCACTCTGATTGCTGCTATGTACGTAAAGATATGGCACGATAAAGTTTTCGCCACTCTCAGAATCGTTGTTCTCATATCGTCATCGTCGTCCCTCCAGTGAGTGATGTGTCAAAGTTTCGGACAGTTTGGTCTAATACCCTTAAAAAAAGGTGTTGTATTCGAATCGACTGATTTGAAGAGGGTTTCACTTCACCTTAAGTGACGTCTCGGTGACGTTATTTGGTTAGTCAACAAATAGTAACCCCATTACTACTGATTTACTCTCTTTTGCAAAACAACTTCTCTGATGTCCGACAAGCAGCACTTTCTAATCCCCTCTACCGTTACTAATCCGGTCGTAGGTTATTACATTTTCCTTCAGATTCCATACATCAGCTAACACATTTTAGATTCAGTGCAAAATAACGTTACATGTTCAGTGCAAAATAACATTACATGTTCAGTGCAAAATAACGTTACATACAAAATGTTGCTTACTCGAAAATGGATGGCAGCAAACGTGGTCATATGGGCGAACAGTGTATCACAGGATGCCCACATCGTTGCTGCCAGAATCGTATAGACTTGTTCCAAGCCGATGACGCTAACGTAGGCAGTAGTCGTAAACGGAAACGGGTAGACTATTGGGAACATCACCTGGGTGTAGTTGTAGAAATTGTTCTCATTCTTCGTATAAAAGTATTGAAGACCGATGTCTCTGAGGAATCGGGCAACGGGATCACTATGAGCAAACTGGTCATAGAAAACGCGTGGAACAAATGTAACGTTAAATATTATTGCACTAATTTTATCACAGTGTAACATCAGGAAACAGTGAGTTGGATTATTCTGATTGTCTAAATGTAGTGTTTTAATAAGCATATGTAGATTATAATTACAGGTATACGGGTAAACTGTAGAAGAGAACACCGCTCACAATGAATGCAAAATAAGCAGTTCTAACAATTCTCAGTTTATCAAGCATTTCACGAACGGCGATTATATTTATGTTTGAGTGATCTGAGGTTTCCCAAAGTATTGACATCCTTCGAAGAAGATCCCTCAATGCCAGTCGCTTTTGAGTGAGTCTTATTCCCTGGAACATAAAGCGAATAAGAATCGTTATTTTATTTAAATTGTCAGTATCGTAGAACAATTGAAAGACCATGGTACGTAAATGGAAAACTAATGACATATTTAACCATTTACTCTATTAATTATCGTACGTGTCATTACATCCATCACTGTCCACTGTTACGTCTGGGAATTTAGGATAGGGTAAATAAAAAAANGCGAGGAAGGGGAGCCACACAAAAACTCCGCGCGTTCCTTCACGATTAAAAATAAGGAGAGGAAGGAGTAGTGAGAGGAAGGGGAGCCACACAAAAGCTCCGCGCGTTCCTTCACGATTAAAAATAAGGAGAGGAAGGAGTAGTGAGAGGAAGGGGAGCCACACAAAAGCTCCGCGCCTTCCTTCGCGTTTAAGGGAAAATGAGGATTGAAGCTTCGTAAGAGGAAGGGGAGCCACACAAAAGCTCCGCGCATTCCTTCACGAGTAAAGATAAGGAAAGGAAGGAGTAGTGAGAGGAAGGGGAGCCACACAAAAGCTCCGCGCCTTCCTTCACGATTAAAGATAAGGAAAGGAAGAAGTAGTGAGAGGAAGGGGAACCACACAAAACCACCGCGCATTCCTTCACGATTTAAAGAAAAGAAGGATTGGAATTTCGCGAGAGGAAGGGGAGCCACACAAAAGCTCCGCGCCTTCCTTCACGATTAAGGAGGAGAATAAGGAAAAGGGAAGATAGGAATTTTCTGGGCCCCTCAGCAAGTCCCACGCGAACATATAGTCATTGGGATAAAGAAGAAAGAACAAAAGAAATAGGATTTCGTTTTACTAGGTTTATTAAAAAAAGGGTTTGGGGAATTTACAGATGTTTGTGTGCATGTGTTCGTATGACAGTGTGTTTGTGTGTCTTAAATACCTTGGAAATTGGTCCTTGGAACGATGTTCGTTCCTTGAATAGTGCGCGAGAGTGGATCTACAAATCCAAAGTTGTAGACGAAAAGGTCGAAATGGCTACGTCGAAATAAAAGCCGAATTTGTTGTGTGAAGTCGAATGAGATAGAGTCAGTTGGAGTCAATCTGTGAGTCTACTCTTATGTCTGCCGATTTTGTAACTCCGCTCGCTGCTTAAACACTAGTTTTTTATGATTTCCACCCCTGACGCTTGAGGCCCAAAATTCGGGTAAGGGTAAAAGTCAAATTCCTATTGGAGGAATTTGGAGTGATGGGAATTGGAAAGATTGATAATTGGGTAAAATGAGTGGGAGTGGGATTTGGGAGTTTCTGGTTGGAGGGTTTGGTTTGGAGTGGGGAAATTTGGAAAAAATGTTGTTAGGAAAGGGAGTTTGATGTTCTTTTTTGCTAGGAAGACTAAATATTTAGAATTTGAACCGAATTTATGGCCTCACACGTGCAAGGGTGGTGTCGGTTATCGCCGGGGTCCCGTTTCCCTATTTTCTAATTTACGAGACACAAAGTACTGGGCTACCGCTGCCTTATTTACTATTTCTTGGGATCAGCGGGACCGAAACAGGGTGGCCCTCGGTTATTTGACTCTAAACGAAGAATTACATCTTTATTAGTTTTTCTTAAGTGACATGTGCTTCCCGGTCTCAGTCCGATGCGCGAGCCGATGCACGTGCAGGATTTTATATATATTGTGACGTGGCATTTCTGTGGGGGAAATGCCGTCACAAAACGGCACGGTTTTTCCTTCCCACGTCTACACCGGCCACGGGGAGCCAGGGGACCGAGCGGTGACTGGAGGAGTCGGGGACGGTGGGGGCCGCTGGCCCAATTATATTTTATGTCCCTTACATCTTTTTTTTTGTCTTCGGCATGTTCTTTGTAATACACACTGCCCGTGAACTCGAGAAAGCGTAGAAGGGAGATAGGCCGAAAACCCCTTCTTTTACTAACATCATTTCGATAGTTAATACAAAAGGAGAATTAGTCGTCCCCGAAGTACCTGACCTTCTCTTCTGCCGAAGGGTGGCATTTAAATTATTTAATAAGGATCGTCGGATTCGACTAATCCCTCTCCCTCTTCGATGGCGTACCTGAAGAAAGATGGGAACCGACCGTTTCATTATTTTAAGCATATCTTGCGCCTTAAGCCATACTAGGCAGGGTAATCGACGAATTTTAATGTAATCGGCTAGAACGAAAATATTAGCTGCTTCAAGGTCTCGCCCGATAACTCTACCTGTAAGCGCGACGGCTCGGCTCGGCGCGCGCGACGCTCGACCTCCGAGGGACAACCCAACACAAGACACCAGGGCCCTCAGGACATCGACTACAGGAAGCGTCTGTGGGGCACCATCTGGGCGACCTCAAGAACTGCTTCGAAGGGCTAAGTTCCTCCACCAAGGGCGGCACCTGTGTCTCCCCTCGGGCCTCCTGGACCACGCAGGACCTCGGACCTCCTGGACCACGCAGGACCTCGGACCTCGAACCTGCCGAGACCTCCGAATGCCGGACCCGCGGGGGCAGGGCCTCAGTTCGTCCTAGCAGCGTGAGGAGGCCCGTCCGCGGGAAGGGTGCCGACTTCCCGGCCAGGCGCTGGACCGGCGGGCAGAAGCCCACCTGCGAGGCCCCGACCATTGCCCATGCCTTCAAGGAGACGTCTCTGCGTCCCCGAGGAGCCCGTCCACAGCCATACATTGGTGCGGCGGACGGGCCAAAAAGGACCACGATGATAGGGATCAAGTGGCGCCTCGGGGACCACCGAGGTCATCTATGGCGACCTCCTCGAGGGAGGTACACCTGAGGACACGGCTCCGATCGAGCCCCAGGTCAGCCGGGACCAGCAACCAGAGCTCGAGGGACAACATCGGGAAAATCTGCCGACTGGCCCGAGGGGAGGGGAGGCCCTCACAGGTAGCCCGCCAGCCACCGGTGGCGCTCCATCCCGGGAGCGCGCCGGTTGAGGATCCTCACCGGGGAACCAGAAGGCGCTAATTGGGTCAACCCGGCAGGAATTAGGCCAATGGGACTCCGAGGATGACACCGGACCTAGGGAGGGGGGACCCGAATAAAACGGGCCGCCGGACGCGGCCCGCTCTTCTTGGTTCGCACAAATTGGACCAAGCCGTTTCGCCTCACACCGCAGCCGCCACCCATCGCCGAAGCCGCACCGGAGCACCGCCAGGGAAAACGAGCCAGAGGACCGCCAGCCGAGCCGAGGCCGGTAAGCCGGAAGGGCTTTAAGGTAACCGGGGGCCGGGCCCACACCGCGGGTGTCCTCCTTCCTCCCCGTAGAAGTTGCGAAAGTTTCAAGGTAATTCTCCGGGTTCTCCTTTTGAAGGACCAGTACGTCGCACGGGGCGACTAACAGCCACGCCAGGTCGCGGTCGCGCGGGGCGACCGCTCGGGCAGAACGTCGGGAAGTTAGGGCCACAAAGTGCTATCGTCCGACGTCTACGAGAGCCAACGGATTTCTGATTCTCCGAAGTCGACAAATTCGCAGAAACACGTGGCGGCTGACGAGAGCCGATGGATTCCTGCGTCGAGGGAGACAACGGGTGTCACCGGAAAATCGGCGGCGGCGGCCAAAGTTCTCGGAATCGCGACCGCCCTTTTGAGAAGTAGCGGATGCCGCCCGACATCAGTACCGCGAGTTCTTTTCTCTGACCGCCGAGAGCCGACAAATGCTCAAAAATTCGTCGCGGCTGACGAGAGCCGACGAATTCCTGCATCGAGGGAGAGATAACAGCTGTCCAAAAAAATCGACGGACAAAGTGAATTCTCGGAATTACGTCGCAAATCTTCCGGTGTCGAATGGCCGACGGATTCCTGCGTTGCGAGAGATAACGGCTGTCCAAAATCGACAGAAATTCTCAGAATTTCGTCGCGAATCTTCCGCCGATGCGCCGCGAGGGGGAGCAAATGTGCCGACGCGATCCTTGGAATCGAGTAGCGTCTGGGAGAATTCGTGGAATCGAATGGCGGGCACCAAATTCCGACCTCGATGGGGTCGTCCGCGAAGGGTGGGGGAGGAAACGTTGCGTCAACGTTTTAGGTGGTGAAGCGGGGTCCGAGGGGCGGGGACTTGTAGGCAAGGCGGTTGGGGGTAAGGGGGACTCACCCGCATAGGCCAGCGGTGCGCATGTGTGCGTGCCCGTGTAGGTGCGCACGCATACGAAGGGGCCCAGGGGCTTGCGGGCAAGGGGAGGGGGCTCACACGCATAGGCCAGCTCTGCGCATATGTGTGGGGCCGTGTACGTGTGCATGCATACTAATTTGTCCAGAACCGGCCCAGTATACCTTGTAATGTGGTGGATCGGTAGCTCCCCCACATTAAAGGGAAATCGCGTCCTCGAAGAGGAAGGAGTAGCTGCCGACCCGCCCATTATACCGTTAGAATTAATAAGTTGCGCGCGAGCGTCACTGGCGAACGCCCGAACAGGTAATATCGAAATAGTTGAGGAGATTGGGCCGCTCCCGCGGTCCTGTAGTGCGCGGCGAGGCCCGAGCCGCCGTCACCGCGCCGCTCCGGGGGGAGCGGGAGGATTGGTCGGCCGACGCGGCGCCGCCGGGCCGGGGCCAATCAATGCTCCGCTCGCGAGGCCGCTCGGCCAATCCGCGCCCCTGGAGACTGCCGAAAAAGGACCCGGCAACGCGTGTGCGCCGGGACCGGCAGTCAGTCGAAAAATTGTCGTCGCCGAGTCAGGAAGACAATTAGGAGGAGAGCCGTAGCAGAGGAAAGTTCGTCCAAGTACGCGTAGTTGTGAAGTAAAGGACCGAGACCGACGGGTCACAGGAAGCCCGCTTTTAAGAAAGGGTCATCGAACGTCCCCGCCCAAGTAAGTTATAGGGGAAAAATCAGTGAAACGGTTAGGGGACAATACGCGACAGTCTTTGGGATGATTCGCGACATTCTTTGGGCAGGCCCGTAGAAATTATAGGGGAAACGCGCGTAGCGAGGCACGCGAGGGTGTTCGCGAGTGACGGCCGCGACGTATAATAAGTAGCCGCGTTTCGGCCGGGAACCCGCGAAGCTCGCGCAACTTCTGCGAAGTAGAATTTAGAATTTAGGGCCGCCGACGTGCGGCTGGCGCCCAACCGGTGTGATAGCTTTGTGAAATAGATCTTAAGAAAATACTGAAGTTTTATATTAAACAAACATTGAGCGCCCTTTTGTATTGTGACGAAAACCACGTCGCAACCTACTCCCGAACCGCCGCAACGCGGAAGTAGGATAAACCCAGAGATTATCAGGTCAAGGCACCTCGACTGCTCCTCACAGCTGATTGTAACGAAACATTACTGACGAACAAATACTAAATCATATCACATTTGCTCATATTGCAATTCTTTGAGACCCTCTTCCGGCTCTCATTTCCCCAGATCCCACCAGAGGAGTTAATCTAGTTGTTCCGGTAATCTCCTCGCAAGATTAATACATTCGTTACGCGAGATTTCCAGGTAATCCCTACCAGAATTTCCTCGGGCTCCGGTAATCTTCTCGCAAGATTAATACATTCGTTACGCGAGATTTCCAGGTAATCCCTACCAGAATTTCCACGGCCTCATATCCGCTCGGCCGCCACATAACACTGCAGACGCACTCCAACAATTGGTCAGCACAAAGTCCGTTACTATACTTTTTTTATCCGTTTTTCGGTCCGTTTGCAGGGCAGATACAAAGAAACGACATGAAGTTTCGTGTGGTGTTTCCAAAATGAGGAATGTTTCGTTCATGGATCAGGTGGGAACTTTATAGTTCATTATTCCTGCTCCTATTGAGTGTTCACATCTGAAATAAAAACAACCTTTTCCCCATAGGGTACTTGTTCACGAGTACGTCTTCTCTGTACTGGAGTCTCCGCTTAAAAGGCAAGTGTAAATACAAAAGACATTGTTTTGTATTCATTACCGAGTCAAAATTATTATTACAGGCGATGGAATTTAATGCAAAATATCGAGAGCCAACTAAAGATGGTGCTGGTATCTAGAGCTCTTTACGTAGTTGCCGATCATTGTCGGCCCTGGTATTGAAAAGGTTAATTAATTACTTCTTCTCTTCGCCTTTTTAATATAATTTCTGTAGACTATGATACTTCGAATGAAAATTATTTGAAAGAAGAGATTGAGGTCATCGAGTGCGATGGACTAATTTGTTTGGTTAATGCAGTTTCAGCAGAAGAAAGGTTGGATTTTAGAACAGATATAAATTGAAACAAGCAATTGGAATGGAATGGAATTTATTCTGTCAAAATAGTACATGATTACACGTTCTTCTTACCTTTGATGCAGAGAGGGTGACAACCAACAAGATGGAGATTGTGCTTAGTGCGTACGTGGCGTCTTCTCGTTGGGTTAGTATAAATGATCGTAACATCAAAACTATCCCGAGACAATATCCCGCGACGACCAGCGTAAATACAATCGTTTCCAAAGTGGATGGCTTTTTATTGTTTCCAGTGAATACACAGTCCATAAATGGCATTCCAGTGTAGCGCAGCATCATTACGTTAGGACCAAAGAAGTCTTTGAAAGTAATAATTGCATTCTTCTTCTCTTTCGCAATCATTTAGGTCTAAAAGATGATTAGAAACAATGTCCTTATTTCATATCAGTAACATAGTTGAACAAAATCCACGCGTTTAAAATACTTTGTTGCCGTAGTTTTCGCTTTCACACTTCTCAGTTTCCGCATTAAATAAAGTTCACCGATTTTCTTCTCCTGTTCAATGTCAAGTGCGAACAGCTCGCAGTACTTTACTTCATGTCACCTCCGGCGTGAAGTAGCTGAACCCTGTTTCGATCGATCCGTAGCCCGTGGGGCTTGGTACGAATTATTATAATTGCCGTCTTATAGGTGGTCTTTAGTACTTACTTCTCGTTGCTCTTTTTGAAAAGTTGCTTTCGTCCTCAAGCTCACGCACACATGTTGTCGGCCATGGAGCGTAATACAAGTGATCTGCAATCGATTAGTGACATGTGATACAGTTCTCATTGTGCAATTTGCTTGATTAATTATATTCCACGTGTCGTCCATGTAATTACCCGGTCTTGTAAGGGGAATGGAAGAAACGACGGTAATGTCCTCTTATAGTCCTCGAATAAGACAGGCTATAGGATATCGGAAACATCTACAAGTTCTTTCTTCATCTTCATAGACTTTAGTTCATCGCAGAATTTTTCCGAGCTTACAGGTGCATCGCTGGATCTCTTTCGTGATAAAATGTAGTAGATGTATTATTCTTCATGATTCTTGTGAGATAATCTCTGAGCACTGATAGCCAATCGCTGGATTATCTTTGAACATGTTTCGAAGTGGAACCGGTGTAGCGAGTTTGTTAACCAACCCTAACACATTAATAGCATTAATGTCAGATACTAATACCATTTATTCGAGTGATAATTCCGAGTAGATTTCACCTTTATCACCATGTGTAGCATAAGTACTGTACTTTCTGAAAAGTGACTTACATCGTGTCATCGATCTCCATAAATGTGAGTACCATTGCCATCGTATTTATTCCTTGATAATAAATATGCCTTGTATACCTTGGTAACATTCTGCCATAGATAAAACGCCAGAAGTGTTGTTTCATTTTATACACTACAACGTCTGAAATCTGTCGATCAAGTTCTACAATTGAATGCTACATTTGCGGATGAAGTAATCTTCTACAGTATATGAGAAACCCTGTGACGAATTTCAGGTACGCTAGGTGTCCGGACAATTCTTAGATGATCAGGAGTGACGTGTCAAGGTTTCGGACAGTTTGGTCTAATACCCTTAAAAAAAAGTGTTGTATTCCAATCGACTGATTTGAAGGGGGTTTCACTTCACCTTAATTGCCCAAATTCCGTTTAAATCTCGGTCACGGCTGGACAGATGAGATCTCCTTGCCCAGATGCTCCTTCTCAACGCGAACCATGAAGGACCATGGGTCCAAAATATAAATTCTTACGTGATAGGCCTGAGGCCTCCAAAAACAAAATACATTGTGGTCTCTGGCAGATAACAATTCCTATAATAAAACTAATATTTGCGACAAATACTTACAGATACGGATTGACCACGATGACCCCAAGAGCCGCCAACGAATGCTGTATTTAATAATTGTTACATTTGGTACTTACCGCCCACGCCATCCGCGACTTATGACGGCATAATTCTGCCACGTCACAATACATACTGTCAGAAAAGAGGTAATAATTAGCAAAGTTGTAAAAGCAGTATAAAAACAAACCGATTCAGATAAGTATTACATTTACCAAAACAACTGACAAGGAAACATTCCCAAGTGTCCGCCTCCGATCTTATTGAGTTTCATATATGTTGAAGAACACAAAAATCTAAGGAGACATGTCTTTTTTTATATCTGCAATGGTCCACATTTAAGGGGCGAAACAACCCCCTAAGGTTTGGCGAAAATTCAGTTTTTATAATAATTTTCGTAGAAGCAGTCGAGGGATTTCGACGAAACTTGGTATAAACGTATTCCGTATAAGGATGGTGAAAACATAATATTGTCCGGCAATGCTACACCCCCCCAAGGGGGTGAACTACCCTTCAGGCGTCATTTTTTTGTAATATCTATTAAAGAAGCATTCCTACTTAAGTCCCACTTACGCGATGTGATTACTCACAAAAAAGGAAGAAATACGTGTTTTTTGCTTTTTGTCAATAAACATTTACACGTCGGTTGTAAACAATGAATGTAGGTGGTATACGGGTATATTCCGAGTAGCTTTATTGGGTTATATCGTGACCAATTTTACCTTTTCACCAAGGAGATTGTATTACAATTTGGAAACGGGTGATGACTGCGTCATCGGATCTGTTGCGAAACTATTTTAGTCTCTTAAACTATTTTTTAAATTTATTTATAAATAATTGCATGCTATGGAAACCAAGGGCATTTTGAGGAATAAACACGTTCACAAGATTTATGTACAATGAATTGGTCACGATATAATCCAATATAGCTAGTCGAAATATACCCATATACCACCTACATTCATTGTTTACAACCGATGTATAAATGTTTATTGGCAAAAAGCAAAAAACACGTATTTCTTCATTTTTTGTGAGTAATCACATCGCGTAAGTGGGACTTAAGTAGGAATGCTTGTTTAATAGATATTACAAAAAATGTCGCTTGAAGGGTAATTCACCTCCTTTGGGGGTGTAGCATTGCTGGACAATATTGTGTTTTCACCGTCCTTATACGGAATACGTTTATACCAAGTTTCGTCGAAATCCCTCCACTGCTTCTACGAAAATTATTATAAAAACTGAATTTTCGCCAAACTTTGGGGGATTGTTTCGCCCCATAAATGTGGACCATTGCAGATATAAAAAAACACATATCTCTTAGATTTTTGTGTTCTTCAACATATATGAAAATCAATAAGATCGGAGGCGGACACTTGGGATTGTTTCCTTGTTAGACGGGACGGCGCCGGAGCGCTTAGCTTTAGAAAAACTCGCTCGAACCGATTCTCGCGGACAGGCTTTCCGAAATCCACACTATTGACCCGCTCAGCTGATCGTTCGTAAACGCTATCTTCGCTCTCTCGCCAGTCTCTTTCTATTTCATATAGGGTAAGTCTGGGATAATGGGACCATGTTTTTTTAAAATCATTTTTTCTGAAACTTCGCAATGTCTAGGATTTGGTATATTTTTTTATAATATGTATATATGACCTTGAACAATTGTACGCACTTCTCCAGCTGTTACACTAATCACACTTGAAGTTATGATTTTTTCTTTTTTTTACTCGGTAGTCCATCTATCCCGGGGGTACTCGGGTTAGATGGACCACCTCCTAGGGATTGATGGACCTCTGGTATACGTTACTAAATCAGGGTGTAACACGAGAAATACATGTTATAAAAGGTATAAACATTGTTTACTTCAAAGTATAAAGTTATAAACTATTTGAAAAAGGATAAGTAAATTTGATAGTCAATATACTTAGAAAATTTAGGTAGTCTGATTTATATTCACATCCATCCATCCATTCATCCATATATCCATTTATATAGAAAGTAAAGCCCTAATAGGAGATATGGTCCGCCTATCCCAGGTTTTTTCAAGTAGTCCATCTATCCCAATTGTCGGGGATAGATGGACCAGTTTCCCGTCCAGACAAACAGCGCTACCGGCATGCCATTTTAGGTTAAGATTGTACTCAAGTATACACTTGAGTTATAGGATTGATCTTACGTCGAAATCATTTAAACTAACTTAACCACATATCAAATAAATCCAGTATAAAATATATTTCAACTCACCAAAAGAAATAAAGAAAGTTTTCTTCTAAAATACGCATGAAACTCATGAGCAAAACTAAGCGTGGTTCCATCTACTCAAGAAGAACAACTTCAGACAACGACTGCAGCGCTGCTGTGGCACGCCAGCCAAATACTCGACTAGTCCGTCTATACCGGTGGTCCATATATCCCGGACTTATCCTATTAGAATTTTAATTAATTTCGGTCTCAGAAATCGTGAGGCTCCAACCCTCGAAGGATGCAGTTTCTCGGTGCATAGGCACGGTCAAAACTGCATACCATTACTATAGCGATATGTGGATCACATCATCATTCTTGGGAAGAAAACTGGAATTCTGTCAATAAACTGCTTTATTGAAATCTAACACGTTAAAACTGGATAACATTTATAGAACTTGCAAATCGTTGAACAATTATTTAACCAATCATGGAGCAGACAATGTTAAAACCTGGAAATTGTGTATTCAGGCCATCGACCGTAGAATCGAGAAGTAGGATAATGCCGTGCTGAAGATCTACGCAATGAGAAACATTAAAGTCATGGTTATGTTTCGATGTGAAATTTATAATTTCATTACATACCGTGGCAACTTGGTTCAAGCTAATGGGAAAAAAGCCATAAGCCGTGCAATAGAACGGCTTTTGAGCTCGTTTCATTATGATCATCAAGAGAATCCTTATCATGGGATTGCGTCCAAACCAATTCGATCCATAAGCGCCCAAACCGACTCCCTCCGACTACACACAAAGAAGTATGTGACACATCTCAATGACTATTGGCAGCATTTACAAGAAAGTATTTATAAACATGCATGAACATATCCATATGCTATGCTGACAGGGAAACATTCCCAAGTGTCCGCCTCGGATCTTATTGAGTTTCATATATGTTGAAGAACACAAAAATCTAAGAGACACGTGTTTTTTTATATCTGCAATGGTCCACATTTAAGGGGTGAAACAACCCCCCAAAGTTTACCGAAAAATCGGTTTTTTAAATATTTTTCGTAGGAGCAGTGGAGGGATTTCGACGAAACTTTGCATAAACGTATTCTGTATAAGGACGGTGACAACACAATATTGTTCAGCAATGTTGCACCCCCTCAAGGGGGTGAACTACCCTTCAGGTGACATTTTTTTGTAATATCCATTAAACAAGCACTCCTACTTAAGTTCCACTTACGCGATGTGATTGCTCGCAAAAAATTAAGAAATACGTGTTTTTTGCTTTTTGCCAATAAACATTTAAACATCGGTTGTAAACAATGAATGTAGGTGGTATTGAAAATCCAATTTTATCGTTTCACCACGGAGATTGTATTACTAGTTGGAAACGGGTGATGACTGCATCGTCGAATCCGTTGCGAAACAATTTTAGCCTCTGAAACTATTTTTTAATTTATTTATAAATAATTGCATGTTATGAAAATCAATGACATTTTGAAGAATTACCACGTTGACACGACTTATGTACGATGAATTGGTCACGATATAACCCAATAAAGGTAGTCGGGATATACCCTAATACCACCTACATTCATTGTTTACAACCGATGTGTAAATGTTTATTGGCAAAAAGCAAAAAACACGTATTTCTTAATTTTTTGCGAGCAATCACATCGCGTAAGTGGAACTTAAGTAGGAGTGCTTGTTTAATGGATATTACAAAAAAATGTCACCTGAAGGGTAGTTCACCCCCTTGAGGGGGTGCAACATTGCTGAACAATATTGTGTTGTCACCGTCCTTATACAGAATACGTTTATACAAAGTTTCGTCGAAATCCCTCCACTGCTCCTACGAAAAATATTTAAAAAACCGATTTTTCGCTAAACTTTGGGGGGTTGTTTCACCCCTTAAATGTTGACCATTGCAGATATAAAAAAACAAGTGTCTCTTAGATTTTTGTGTTCTTCAATATATGTGAAACTCAATAAGATCGGAGGCGGACACTTGGGAATGTTTCCTTGTGAGCGAAACAATAATTTTTTATAAAAAGAAAGAGGGAATTCTTGCAAATAAAAGATTGTGACTTGCTGTTATGAATAAAGTAAGTTGTCAGATTAGTTGAATGCAACTGATACCAATTTCAAACGATATTCAATTTTCTTGGGCTTAGCTGCTGCGACGTGGCAGAGTTATACGATCACAATTAGAGGCGTAGCGGTGGCGATGAGTACCGAGTTTTTGTGAATAATTAATTGCAGCATCGGCGCCGACTGCCGGAGTCATCATGGGCAATACTTGCAAGGAAGGTACCTGAGGTGTCCCCCTCCGATTTTGTTCATTTTTAAATATGTTATAGAGGACTAAAATCTAAGGGACCCGTGTTTTTTTTTATCGGCGGATAAACACTTTTAGGGGGTGAAATCAGGCTTCAAAGTTGGCCGTGCAAGGGGGTGAGTTGGCTGTTTCATATAGAAGCACTCGACCGATTTTCATGAAACAACCGTCAAAATGTAGGGAATGAAGAATTATGAAACATGCATTTGGAATTTTTCGAAAAAATTCATTTTTAAGGGGTGAGCCACCCCTTTGAATACTTCTTTTACCCCTTACGCGAGCAGTAATTGTTCTATCCAAATGAAACTTTTTTTGTATTGTTCTGGTCTATAAATTAACCAAGTTTCATTTGGATAGAGCAATTACTGCTCGCGTAAGGGGTAAAAGAAGTATTCAAAGGGGTGGCTCACCCCTTAAAAATGAATTTTTTCGAAAAATTCCAAATGCATGTTTCATAATTCTTCATTCCCTACATTTTGACGGTTGTTTCATGAAAATCGGTCGAGTGCTTCTATATGAAACAGCCAACTCACCCCCTTGCACGGCCAACTTTGAAGCCTGATTTCACCCCCTAAAAGTGTTTATCCGCCGATAAAAAAAAACACGGGTCCCTTAGATTTTAGTCCTCTATAACATATTTAAAAATGAACAAAATCGGAGGGGGACACCTCAGGTACCTTCCTTGTAAGTTAAAAAATTTTATTGAAAAATCCAAATTCTGAATGTGTCAGGACAATTCTTAGATGATCAGGAGTGATGTGTCAAAGTTTCGGACAGTTTGGTCTAATACCCTTAAAAAAAAAGTTGTATTCGAATCGACTGATTTGAAGGATGTTTCACTTCACCTTAAGACATCAAATTTATAATTTTACTGCAACTTTATGTACTAACAGTGTATGAATTATATGAATGTTTCTAACTGTGTAGCACATTCGCATCGGGAAACGAGAATTCTAGTTTTTAAAAAATAAACGTTCAAAATAGCCCGATGTGTATGTGTTAATATGCATCAAGCTTTGATAAATATCGAAACTTCGACAAATGTATAGTTAATAATAAATAAAATATATTAAATAACGGCGTGGAATCGTCAATTTTTAACAGTCCTATTATTTATTTATATAAGTATATTTATGAACTTACCTGGTCACTCAGCATTGTTGCAAACCCGCAGAACGTCATAATCATGATAAACAAACAACCAAGGTGTAACACATTTGTTATGAAACCCACATAGTCGCCACTGGACAGCATCTAAAACATATAACTGGAAATTTATAAATAATTACAGAATGCTATTGCAATATATTCATCTAAAAACCACCATTAATGTGAAGAAAACCTTGTCCCAAACACATTCGCCAAAGAGAACAATAAAATCAACTATTTATACCATATACGTACATTGATTTATACGACCGTAAAAGTGATAAAATTAATTCATTGTTTTTACCATAAATAAAATAATAACGACTAAGTGCACAAATATAATCAAATCAATGTCACGTATTAAATGCGGAGTCTGGATAACACAGTTTGTTTCATCAAATTAAATGAAATTATATAATTCCACCTTTAAAAAAAAAGCAAAGTGCACCCCGTCGCGTCGTCCACGTGAGCGTTTGTTGCTGTCCTCGGGACGTAAGGGCGCTCACCACTCCAGCGATTTTGCAGG
>NW_019394934.1:0-27511 GCF_000612105.2 Orussus abietinus | reverse complement strand
TTAAGGTAGAGGACATCCTTCAACCACGTTGTAAAATGCTCTATCATTTTTTAAATCGCATTAATCATTATTAGTATACAAGTTACTAAATTAAAGGAATAATTTCAAGGCGTCTTTACCTGAAGTTAGCTTGCCAGGCATCGAAGCCAAAGGGAAAATATTTTGTGGACGAAACAATGTTTTTTCCACGACCGGTCCGAATTGGCCACTTGCTTCTATCAACACTACCAACAGCAGTGATAGTAAATGTCCATCACACGAAATTATTAGCTGGATTGTGTAGCTATGTGTTGTCGACGAAATTGATTGGGCAACCCATTCCACTTTTTTTTTCCTTCATATGATAATGTCGGTCCCGAATGAATTTCTAGCTGAAATCCGCTTTGGTCGGAATTATACACATTTTCGGCCCCGTACTGCGCTATCAGTGGTCTTACAGTGTCTAGAAATTCACTAGTTACTTTTTGTAAATCGGCGCCGTCTTCTAATGTCTTCCTAGTAATACATTTTGTTATTTTTCGTGTCACAATACGATGAGCTTTTTTAAAATTACATAACCATTTTGACGATGCTTTAAAACTCATGTCGTTGTTTGTCTGTTCTCTCCATGCGTTTAGAGCCCATTTTTGGATATCTGCGTCAAGTACTATAAAACCAGCGTCAATAGCGTTTCGTAATTTGTTCAGCGTGAATGTAGAGACATACAGTAATTTTTCTTTTCGACATCCTCCATCATCCACTTGGTTGGCCCACGTTCTTAATTCACGAGCATCAGAAAGTTTCCTAAATCGTTGTTGGACGGTGGCAAATTTGAGATTGCCGGACTTTCCATTTCTCCAGAATTCTACTGCTCTCTTTTTATAGTCGAAGTTAACCGCTGTGTCTTGGCAAACCGATGAAGACGGTTGTGGCACCGTTTCGTCAGTCCACTCTTCTTCATCTTCAACATACTCAACTTCCCGTGCTTGAACAGGTTCTTGAAAATCCAATGTTGAATCTTCAGTAATCTCAAACAAATTAAATTGGAATATACTATGCAAAGGAATCGTTTGAATAGATTCTATTAACAGTATTTCTTGTCCATTAACTTTCGTCTCCATTACATACATAGTATGAAACGTAGCTAACAAAAGGTTGATCATGTTTATAGGATGTATAATCATTACGTACAAATATATCGTAGCACAAAATAATTTCACAAGGATGAAGTCCTGATCAGAACTGATCAGCATCGAATCCCGTGCAAACTTTTTAAGAACGAACGTCGGCGTAGTCGATTTCAAATTTGATTTGATTCAACGTACTATTCTCGTACCTAAGGTATCGAATATCGCTGACTCTATTTTTTCGTAAAAACAGTGAAAATCCAATTTTATCGTTTCACCACGGAGATTGTATTACCAGTTGGAAACGGATGATGACTGCATCGTCGAATCCGTTGCGAAACAATTTTAGCCTCTTAAACTATTTTTTAATTTATTTATAAATAATTGCGTGTTATGAAAATCATTGACATTTTGAAGAATTACCACGTTGACACGACTTATGTACGATGAATTGGTCACGATATAACCCAATAAAGGTAGTCGGGATATACCCTAATATCACCTACATTCGTTGTTTACAACCGATGTGTAAATGTTTATTGGCAAAAAGCAAACAACACGTATTTCGTAATTTTTTGCGAGCAATCACATCGCGTTAAGTAGGAGTGCTTGTTTAATAGATATTACAAAAAAATGTCACCTGAAGGGTAGTTCACCCCCTTGAGGGAGTGCAACATTGCTGAACAATATTGTGTTGTCACCGTCCTTGTACAGAATACGTTTATGCAAAGTTTCGTCGAAATCCCTCCACTGCTCCTACAAAAAATATTTAAAAAACCGATTTTTCGATAAACTTTGGGGGGTTGTTTCACCCCTTAATTGTGGACCATTGCAGATATAAAATAACACGTGTCTCTTAGATTTTTGTGTTCTTCAACATATATGAAACTCAATAAGATCGGAGGTGGACACTTGGGAATGTTTCCTTGTAAGTGTTAAGGGCGCCCACCATTCCAGCAAGTTTGCAGGGCCTAATGGGGACAACGATTCCGGACGTATTTCTCCACCGATCGAGTTCGACGAGTGTTCATATTAAAGATAAAATATTGACCTATGTTTACATGGGAGCGATTGTCGATTAGAGGTCATTTTCGTATACAAAAGTGCAATGACGTAATTTGAATGTTCATTTAACTAGGAAGGAGTTGCTTCATCGAAAATTGCTTCCAAATAAACACACGTCATCATTTTATCTTTAAAACGAGCACTGATCGAACTCGATCGGTTGAGAAATACGCCCAAAATCGTTGTCCCCGTGGAATACCTTTTTCATGATTTTCGGGTTTCTCGCGAGAAATTTAGGCTCTCCTTGGTAACCGTTGCTGAATCTAGGCGGAGAGTCCAACTGACTTGTGCGTGTGTACGTGTGTCACACACGCTTCAGCTTCTAGTCCAGAGCCGTCTAGCCGTTGCCTGAATCCTACACGTGTAAAACACGCACACATTTTTCAAACGTCGCTAAACACTGCCCATGGTGCGTCGCGACTCACTCATGCGAGAGAGAAAGTACATTTTGATTACCTCGTACCGAATTAGATGCTAATGCCATCTAGTGGTGGAAGTCATTGTCCCCACTTTGGTGGTGAACGCCGTTAACGAAAAGTCTTATTCGAATCGACTGACTTGACAGAGGTTTCACATCACCTTAAAATGGATATATTTTACAGGGCCCCCTTTCAATTACTTAAGTTCATCAAGCTCACCTGAAAGGCTCGCACCGTTATGCAGGTCTTGCAAAATGCTGCGACAATATTGACACAGAAGAATGGGACCCAGCATATTAGGAAGACGCCCATAATGACGCCAACGGTGATAGCAGCTTTGTGATCCGAAACGTGATAAGGGCTGGTCATTTTAAGTTTCGTCCTCGTTTTCGGTGGTTTCGTCCTTCTGCTTTTGCTGCGAAGACTCTTGGCCAACGAACTGGCGGTAGTCTCTGGTAGTTTCGTTACAGCCTTAATATCTTTAACGTGTTTCTGCGCGTAACAGTAGAGCCTGCAGTAAATCCCTATCATGACAATGCAGGGCACGTAGAAGGATATGCAAGACGAGACGACCGCATAGGTGGGCGCCAAGTCCAGCGCGCATGTAGGGTAGTCCTGCAATGATAAATCATAGGATTGTACCGACCAAAGGATCACACTTTCCATAATTTATAAGCCTGCTTGGTTACTGGTTTCAATCGCTACAGTTGGCTTTCATTCACATACGTCTTATTGTTAGTGATATCTGTGTATTTTGGGACATTGTCGCATATCAAGGATATTAAGATGATGTTCGAGAATTAGAAGGTTTATGATAACAAATATTTTCTATTTACGTTCAGAGAAAGGCTGGATAGTAGCCACTTATTTAAAAGAAAAATATGTGGATTTGAGTTGGCCGTAGAACAGGCTATTCTTATACAATTACATTTTTTAAAATATATATACAGTTTGGTTTTATTAAAGGTGCTCACCATTCCAGCGATTTGCTGTGCGTCACGCGCATAGAATATGAATGTATTTATAAACTGATCGAATCGATTACTTGCTCGTTGTATGCCTTAATTACGTTTGTGAAAACTTCACACAATACAATTTATGTAAAAAATAATTAATCAAAAACAATTATTCGAAAAAGTAACTTTTCGAAATCAAAATTCATCGGAATTATAATTTCGAGGTGCAGTTTTAATCGGTTTCTTGAGGGTCACACTTGGGTCAGTGTGAGATAGGGTTTTTATAAGAGTGGGTGGTTAAAAATAAGAAAGGACTCTGAAAAAAGGTCCTGGGAAGATAGACCCTGAAGAAGACGAAGCAGGATGTTTCGTCACCCGAATGTTTTATTGTCAAGTATAATACCAACAGTAAACTTTTTAACGAATCATAATTTTTGCAGCACAAAATCTTGATCGTCTCCGATCGATCCAATACAGTAGCGTCAATTTAGAATTAGATTTAGATTAATTAATCAATCAATTCGACTACGTTAACGGTGCGAGCGTACCTGCGCTCGAGCTGCGCGACCCTTTTCACCTAAACTTCCTTGACTGCCTTAACTTTTCTTTCCACGTTTCTTTGCAACAAATAGGCTGCATTGCAAAATGCAGCCCGTTTTTGATCTCAACCTATCCTCGGAGATCGTTCAGAAACACCGCCCTTCCAAAACTTTCTCCGAGGTCTCCTTATCCTTAGATCTTCATTGCTGACCGAATTTGTTCATCCTAGAAAAAGGTACATTCAACAGCACCGACGCGGCTAGCCATTAGTTTCAACGCGAACTCTTTCGCTGAGGTCGTAACATGCAAAAATTGTCGCATGGTTCACTCTTCCATGTACACAAATAAACATTAATTACTACACGAAAATACTCGCGTGAGTTTCTGTTAAAATTAGCGCGAGATCCGTTGCATTATAGTGTACGGAACAAAATCTGACGAAAATTTACTTGTACGATCAATCTATCCAGACCTGTAATCTGGCTAGGTTAGATTACTTCTGTGGGGGATTTAGAGGGAGGGTGCAATCCTCCACTCAGCCACACGTTACCAGATATTAGACAAATACAAACAACAAAAAACTTTACAAGCGAAACAACCTGGCGATGAACGTTAAGGGTCGGCAACGAAACGTCCTCCTTTGTCTTGTCTGGAGACTATTTTCCCGGGGCCTTTTTTTTAAAGTCCGATCTTCTCTCTAACCACCCACCTCTTCGAAAACACTGTCCCACGGTGACCCCCATGGACCTGATAAAAACTGCAACCCGCAATTATCTTTTTGTTGAATTTTCTTTTCGATGAGTTGTCTTTTTCATGAATTTTCTTTTTTATAAATTATTTTCAGATTATTTAACTTTTCAATTAATTGTTTTCAGTGAATTGTCTTTCTGTCAACTGTTTTTGATGGACTTTTCGCAAACATTTAACGGCGTTCACCACCAAAGCAGGAACGATAATTTCAACCTCTAGATGGCATCAGCATCGAATTCGATGGGAGGTAACCAAAACGTACTTTCTCGTTTACATAAGTGAGACGCGACGCGTAATGGGCGGCGTTTAACAACGGTCGAAAGATATGTGCGTAACCTAGCACGTGTAAGTCACGCGGAACTAGACGCCTCGCGTATGTTGACATGGACGCACGCATACGTTAGTTGGACACTCCGCCCAGATTCGGCAACGGTTGTTAAGGGGATGTGAAAGTGGCATATGAAGAGTCAATCGCTCGTGAAACTTTTCTCCGAACTGGGTGTACCGAATCGTTTTAAATTTTACAACGTAAACATGGAGGTTATAAGGAAGGTCCTGACACTCATGAAAATTAATTTTTTTATAACAAGTCTTAGAAACATCTATGAACTGCGACGTGGCAAAATTTTTGCCCGTCACAAGGGAAATTTTCAAATGCCGGAGTGAGGAGGAGTCCCTCTCGCGATCATTAGATTAAATATTGATTATAGGAAAACTATGTTAAAACTTCAGATAATCCCATAGCCGCGCGTAGGCGCAACGCGCATCGGTGCAACGACGCGCGACATTTAATTTTACAGGCACGCGGAAAGCGCGCGGGGCTCCGAATTTGGGGGGTCTTGTTGCCATCCTTCGGCGACCGCCTTAATTAGGCGGCCTAGTGACCCATTTAGGCAAGGGCAGACGGCAGGCCGGCGCTCGCTCAGAGGTTCCGGAGGATCCGCCAGAAGAACGACAGCGCTGGACAGAAGATCTGCCGGCGGAATTCTCATTGCCAGAGGGACTACCGCACCGGTTTCAGCTCAGACTTCTCGCCTCGGCAGCGGCAGCGCCGCTCTTCCCGCCATGAGAGTCCCGGAGGGCGCTGTGCCGTCTCGTTACCGACGGGCGCTTGATCGTCCCGAGAGAGTAAGAACGAGCTGTACCGGTGAGCCGAGCCTGCCCAAGGGGCCTTTTAACCGCCATTTGCCGTCCGTTCCGTGAGCCGGGTTTCGAATGATTTCCGTATCGCGAGATGTCCGTTTTGGACCCCCAGTTATCAAGTAGACCTTGTTCGAATTTTATCATGTGACCAAGGAGTAAGATCTTGTTCTCGTTTTCTTTTAATCTCGCGCCGATTCGTGTCCGCCACGCCGAGGGCCCTCTGAGTTTCTAAGCTCCGTTCCCCGCCTCCAGTAGCGAAGGGCGCGGGAAGGTCCCTCCGTGGTTCGGCCTGCTGGATGCGGGGGTGAAGTGTTTGGACCCCGGATAATTCCGCCGGGTCCCTTCCTTTAGACGGCACCGTCCGATCCACGGAGTGGCGCCGACTTCCGCCGAGTTGCATCGCGCGTTCATGTACCGAGATGCGTCGGGAGGAAATTTTCGCGCGCCCTTTTTGTACCGCACCCCTCACGTATCGAGATTGTCGTCCGAATTCCGCCGGAAGTCGCCGGAGCAGAAATTATCGTGGCCACGCGCGCGTGGGACAGGATGCGCGAAGAACGAAGGGGCCATACCGTGGGCCGGCACAACCGTTCCTTACCGCTGCGCAGTTACCGTGCGGCGGGCCCTTACCGAGGCTCCAAGGGGCAGTATAGGTCCCCCCGACTGGGCGCTGTGCCCTTTTTGGGCCCATGCCGGGGGGTTACCAATATCGGTGCGAACTTTATAATTTTGTATTTTTCCTTTTCCACGCCTGTCCCGATCGACAGGCGCTCCCGTCCCGTTAATATTATTCCGCGGACGCGCCCGTACGTTGAGAGCGAAATAGGGCTCCCAAATAAAGATCCTAGCGAAGGGTTTTGGCACATATAATTTTGTGGTTCTCTAGTCCCTTTCTCTGGTTCCCGCATTCCGAGACCGACTCCTCCTCGCTCACTTTTATATCGCACCGAACCCCCCGACTCTACCGTGCCACGAAGGGCGTAAGATCCTTGCAGGGCTGAGTGGCCGGCCGGATACGCCCGGATAAGTCCCGTTGACCGGATGCGTATCGGATCAATTTTCGATAAGTGGTCATTATCATATTAAGAAAATTTAACAATTTCATTTGAAAGCGTTTTTAATTACTAAGAAATTGCTTTATCGAAAATTGATCCATATATGCTCGCACCAGTATTTAATCTTTAAAACTAGTACTTGTTAAACTTGTGCCTACGTATAGCACTTTTGTCGTAATGCACGAGGTGGCAGTGAAGGTGACACACCTACTTGATAACCGTTGCCAAAATATCCGGGAATCTAAGCAGAACGTCCAAGTTTTGTATACGTGTGTCCATGTGTCAATATATGTGGAGGGCCTAATTCAAAGTCGACTAATTATTGCATGCATTATTTATGTCCAAGGGACACACATAATTTGATCATGTTACTAAATATGGCGGATTGCACATTACATCTCATCCGTTCGAGTTTAAAAGAACATTCCAATTACTTTTCACTGACTTTGATGTTAATGCTAATCACATCTTTGATGTTAATGCTATGTAGCAGCATAAATTGTGGTCCCAGCTTTGTTAGTGAGCACCGTTAAAACGGTCGATATTCAAAGACATAACAGTCATAGAAGTACATATTATACGCAGTTGTATTCAACAAAATTTTCGATGCACTTCCTATGAACTTTTATTTCGCATGAGATTTGTCTAGGAACGCACTTAGGTCACTGACCAAGGATTTTGACTGACTTCTTTTGTGAACTTATAAAAGAGAGACTTGATCTTCTTATCTTCAACAGTAACATTATACACTTAATTATAATTACCATAGATAAACCTAGATTCGAAAATATCACTATTACTAACAAGGAAGGTACCTGAGGTGTCCCCTTCCGATTTTGTTCATTTTATAAATATGTTATAGAGGACTAAAATCTAAGGGACCCGTGTTTTTTTATCGGCGGATAAACACTTTTAGGGGGTGAACTCAGGCTTCAAAGTTGGCCGTGCAAGGGGGTGAGTTTGCTCTTTCATATAGAAGCACTCGACCGATCTTCATGAAACAACCGTCAAAATGTAGGGAATGAAGAACTATGAAACTTACATTTGGAATTTTTCGAAAAAATTCATTTTTAAGGGGTGAGCCACCCCTTTGAATACTTTTTTTATCCCTTATGCGAGCAGTAATTGCTTTATCCAAATGAAACTTGGTTAATTTATAGACCAGAACAATACAAAAAAAGCATATTTTGTTTTTTTTCGAAAAACGAATTGTAAGCGTTGTAACAACCCTTTAATAAAATGATGTATAATCTCGTTTTAAAACCAGCTTTGTACGACTTTCTTGGATTTAAAGGACTTTACCGATTAAAATTAATAAAAGAATACGATCTGGTACCATCCAATACATTCGAAGGGTAAATTACCCCTTGGGTTCAAAGGAATGTGATTCGTAGAATATAAGACAGTGTAGCTGACCTCGCAACTAGTGCATAGCCGAGTAGTAACGCCGCGCGAGCGAGCAGTATGCAGTGCCAGGTTTTCAACCACTATATGTAAGTAATATTTCATTCTCTCATCTTTAAGAACTACAGTTACAATGAAGAATACGAACACGGTTACGTTCAGTTTTTATAATAATACAATTTAAATATAAAACAATGTTATCCGTCTACACGATTCGTCCAGACATGTGATTCACTTTCGATTTTTCCTTCACGGTAATATTTGATAACAATCGTTCTTTGATATCAAGCAGACTGATAATGGAAACCGAACATAACGAACGAAACTGAACAAACCGAAGTATTACTTACATATAGTGTTTGATAACCTGGCACTGCATACTGCTCGCTCGCGCGGCGTTACCACTCGGGTACGCACTAGTTGCGAGGACAGCTAACTCCACTGTCTTATATTCTATGAATCATATTCCTCTGAACCCAAGGGGTAATTTACCCTTCGAATGTATCGGATGGTACCTGATCGTATTCTTTTATAAATTTTAATCGGTAAAGTCCTTTAAGTCCAAGAAAGTCGTACAAAGCTGGTTTTAAAACGAGATTATACATTATTTTATTAAAGGGTTGTTACAACCCTTAAAATTCGTTTTTCGAAAAAAACCAAAATTTGCTTTTTTTGTATTGTTCTGGTCTATAAATTAACCAAGTTTCATTTGGATAGAGCAATTACTGCTCGCGTAAGGGGTAAAAGAAGTATTCAAAGGGGTGGCTCACCCCTTAAAAATGTTTTTTTTCGAAAAATTCCAAATGTACGTTTCATAATTCTTTATTCCCTACATTGTGACGGTTGTTTCATGAAAACCGGTCGAGTGCTTCTATATGAAACAGCAAACTCATCCACTTGTACGGCCAACTTTGAAGCCTGATTTCACCCCCTAAAAGTGTTTATCCGCCGATAAAAAGAAACACGGATCCTTTATATTTTAGTCCTCTATAACATATTTAAAAATGAACAAAATCGGAGGGAGACACCTCAGGTACCTTCCTTGTAAGCCTCCTGTCCACTTTAATCTCGAGACAACTGCCGTTTTCATCTTCTAAAATTGTTCTGCAGTGAAGCATTTATTGCGTGAGAGGTAATATTAATCAAAGTAACAAAACTTAATTTGAAGATTTTTTAGACAAAATGTAGAATAGGGACATGAAACAAACAATTACTAACATCAAGTCTCAGAAATACGTAGAAACATGGGCACGAGTGCATATGTACACTGGACTCCATCGATGGCTTGCACCTGGTCCGCACTGCCCTCTCCGGCCGCGCAGCGTACTAGCGGCGGGAGCAGCGCGGAATTAGAATCGCTCGAGGGGCAGAATGGATTTCCTAAAGAAAATAAATATTTATAAACAAAAACAATAAATGAAAATTATTTTAGTATTACTGTGGAGCGTCCCTGACCCACCTAACGTAGTTTTTGTTAAATAATAATTTACAGAATTTTATAAAGAATATAATAGAACATGTTCTATTAAATGTTAACAAGTTTCTTAGTGATTCAATTGTTCCATTCACTGAACCGAAGTTAGAATATTATCTTAGCTTTAAGGAAATAGTTTCTAAATATATATACAGTGAAATACCGTCGGAAAATTTACGACGCATCAACTATCGGACACAGAAACGAAATCGTGATTTCATGTCTCTTATATATTTACGTTCTACACCATTCTTCGTATTCCTGGAATAAATGGACACCTGTAAATCATTGAATGAGCATGTAAATGAGCACCCGTAAACATAAGAAAGACTTTTCTTATCCGAGTTTATTATAAACGCAAATCGGAGTAACTCTTACGAATTGATTTCATTCGAAATAGGTATCCAAAACAAAAAATCCCATTTCCATTTCGGAAATTTAATCAGTTCCATTTAGCCCGGGGTAGAGAGAGGGTCTTCCTCGCCTGCGTGTAGACATCGATGCTAATCCGATTATCGGGAGCCGATACCGAGACCCTCACAACAGGGGGTAGAAGGCCCGAGACAGGAGTTTTAACAGTGGTAGAGAAAGCCCGGTGCCTATGCGACCCGTAGGAGTAAGAGAGAACGCCACGCCTAGGACTCTCGAGCCCCGAGCCGGCGGCCGAGCCGAGCCGGCCCCGGCGACGGGAAACTTATTTTTGGTCTTCTCCTTCCCTTTTCCCTCCACGTGTCACGTTTGTCAGAAAATTCATATAACGAAATATTGGCCATTTAAATTTACTTTGGGCTGTAACGGGACTGTTCGACCGTCGCGAAATACGCTACAACTTGTTTGCATATAATATCGTATTGCACGAATGTCAATTCCTTCGAAAATATACAATTTTATTTCCAATCGTGTTTCCTCTATTTACTGTGCTTATTTTAGTTTACGTTTTTTGCAAAATTTGTCTTTATATCATTTTGCTTTAATGTCAGTGCCGTCAATTTGTTTTTTTTTAAACAACGGAACTCTGAAATTTCACCATTTTTCAGTTTCCACATGGTTTATAAATTTGCATGTCTTAATAAAACAGGGACGACGTAAAGTTAAAGTTACGTGTAGATGGCATAGTTTATTCGGGACGACAGTTCTCGCTAAGGAGTCAATCCTTCTTTCCCTCTGTCAATTACTTGATCGCGGTCGTCGCAAAATGACAATCCATCTTGCGAGCCCTGGAAGGAAGGGATGATAAGGCCTGCGGATGAACGAGTCCAAGCGAGAACACCGTCGGGAGACGTAAGACCCGCGAGAGATCAAGAGAGAACGCCGTTGGGGAACATATGACCCGCGAGAGGGCAAGGGAGAACGACGTCCTGGAAGAAACGAGGCCGTAGCTCAGGGCTGAAAGACAATCTTCTTTAACAGACATTTAGTGCAAAATCACATTTTGTAGTTGAATCAACTCCAAACTTGACTGAAACAGAATTCATAGCTCCAAATCTAAATTGAGTCAACTGGTTTATTGAGTTCGCCACATTTAACGCAGTAAATTAAATGAATAAATGAATAAATGAATAAATTCATTTTTAGTAAGCTGAAAAAATACGAGAAACCATATATTCGAGGAGGGTTGCATATGGTGCTCCTAATAGCAGATTGTATTTTCTATTAGAAAAAATAAAAAACTTGTTTCTTGAGTGTCGACCTAATATTTCTATTTTTTTGTATTTATTGACCCCCAACTTGGTGTCTATTGGGGCATATTTTCGAAGGAATTGACATTCTTGCAATATGATATTATACGCTAACAAGTTGTAGCATGTTTCGCGACGGTCGAACAGTCCCGTTACAGCCCGAAGTAAATTTAAATGGCCAATATTTCGTTATATGAATTTTCTGACAAACGTGACACGTGGAGACAAAAGGGAAGGAGAAGACCAAAAATTAGTTTCCCGTCGTCGGGGCCGGCTCGGCTCGGGGCTCGATGGTCCTAGACGCGGCGTTCTCTCTGACTCCTACGGGAAGCATAGGCACCGGGCTTTCTCTACCACTGATAAAACTCCTGTCTCGGGCCTTCTACTCCTTGTTGTGTGGGTCTCGGTATCGGCTCCCGATAATCGGATTAGTATCGATGTCTACATGCAGGCGAGGAAGACCCTCTCTCNCGAGCGATTCGAATTCCGCGCTGCTCCCGCCGCTAGTACGCTGCGCGGCCGGAGAGGGCAGTACGGACCAGGTGCAAGCTATGGATGGAGTCCAGTGTACAGCTTCCGTCAATGAGCAGACAATTAATACATTATGGAACGTAAATGATTTGAATTACTGTCATCTTACATTAGCGTTATCGAATGAAATACTTCATCAATTCTCCAAGTCATGCGAATTTTTAGAAAATGTCAAACTAGCAAGCGTCAGTAAATTTCATCCAAATCACGGTTATTATCAAAAGTGAATCAATGTCTTAGTTCTTCAACTGTAACAGGAAGAATAATATTTCATATCAGCAAATGTATAACGATACACAAATGTTGTAAATAACGTTTGAATCATAAATGAAATGAATCAACGTAATACATAATAATAATGTTAAATGCCAGAACACCGTTGATACAAATAATAATAATAATAATAATAAAACATGAAAATTTGTTAGTAATAAAGGAAGTTACTTCAGTAGAATTGATTTTAGTTTTTTCTAATGTCTGTAATATAGATGATGAAACAGCTTTGTAGTTTATTTAAATTATTTTTTCTCAACAAATTCATTTTAATGCAATTCTAAACCGTACAATAAAAATACCATAGCACTTTGTATAATAAACATGCACCATTGTCCCACATTTCTGTGCATGGTTTAGTTTTTCCCCGTGTAAAGATTACAAATGAAACACGTATCTCAGTTTTGTATATAGTAACAATATTTCGATTAAGGGCTTACCCGAGGGGGTATTCTCTCAGAAAATCATACATTTCAATGCTGGAAATCGCATGGAAATCAGCTGGAAGTAAATTAAGAGCCTTATTTGAAAAATGTATCGCGTTTTGAAATCGTTTAGAACAGGTAACAATGATTGAAATCATCGGAAACCATGTGGAATCCGTGGCAAATCATTTTGGTACAAATGACATCGGAAAAAGAATTTTGGAAATCAGTGGAAATCAGTGGAAATCACAGGAAATCAGTGGGAATCAGTGGAAATCACAGGAAATCAGTGGAAATCACAGGAAATCATTGGAAATCACTTGTATTTAGAGTTTATTACCGCGCATGTCATACTTGAATCGTCAAATGTTTTGCTCATTTAACTAACGTCACTTCGTGATTGTTATATTTTTCATCTATAGGTAAATATTAACATTTTGGCTATGGCGGATCAGCTCGTAGAAGCACTGCCTCGGTACGGGGCAATGCCACAGAAGATGCACTTAAATTTGACTGCCGAGAGAACGTATCTTTTAACGTCTAGGGACATGAGGTAAATTATCAATGCTTTATTTAAATTGCAAAATACTGATGCATAACAGATAAAAGATAAGATTATTTATAATGCAACTAGAAAATATAATTTAATTATGTAATTTCGTTTGAAAAGTTTCAAAGCACGGGTATACAAAAAGTTCTACGTCACATATCTTAGATTAGTAATGCGTTTGTCGTTGCACGCCATTTTTATACAAACAATGTACTTTCTCAATCCACTTTTTCGTTTTGTTTTCGCGCTAGGGTAAATCGCCAGGAAATGTCTACCAGTAAGTCTAAAAGGATGTTTATCCGCAGATCTAGGAGTGCTTTGTCTACAATCATCTGTATGGTATTTCCGTAATATTTGTCTTATTAATTCAAGATGAAAAGTAGCTATAGAAATATCTTTGGGTGTTTTGTGTTTATAGAAGTAATAAGAATTTCAAACAGCAATATCTAACTAATGAAAAAAATACTTTTTAGGGACCGTCAAGGGTTAATATTGTTCAGTTGTTGTTGCGACCGAAAGGGTTAATATTGTTCAGTTTTTAGTTTTGTCTTCCAGGTTGTTAGTTTTTTTCTATTACTCTTGTATTCGCGATTTATTGGTGATTTATTCATGATAATTTAATTAGCTTTATCAATCTTTAACGTTAAGTACCAAGTAAAAACAACATGATTGATTAAAATAAAAAAAAAATCATTAAAACTGATAATCATTAAATTATATGCTCTTCAATGAAATTAAGGAATTTTCGGTTAATTATACTTGGAAAACATTTGAAGCAATTCAGAGCGATGCGCCTCAGCTTTTTGATATTATTATATAATTTTAAACGTCCTCTTAATCTCGGGACGATCGGTAAAGTTTCTTCCAAGGTTAATCGTTCGCCCGTCATTAATCCTCATGCGTAAGGCTAGATGTCACAAATCCAAATAATTTAATTAAAATAACAACATACTACTTAGTTATTTTTATTAAGGTGTGTCATAGCCGCTTTAAGAGTCATGTTACTTTTTAGCTGTACGCATGCCGGGTTGAGTATATAAACGAATCGCGAAATACAGAGATATTTTTCAAACTTATTAAACCCTAAATTTTTTGCTATCTTACCTACTATCTCAGTCATGAATTTTTAACATGGTACTTGTCTTAGTATTATTTGTATGTTTATTATATGAATGTAACTATTTCTTTATGTACATATAAAGTAGAGTATTTTAGTAGTATATTGGAGATAAATTAAAATATTCAGTTAACTTACGTACATAAGATGGCAAACCGTTAAAGAAATTTAATACATACATGATTAACATTATTTAAAGAAATTGCGCAATTATTATTAAAAATCAGTAGTAAAAGTCATGTTATGAATTATTAGAAACCAGAAAGAAACATGGAAGGATGTAATAGACATTTCAGAAATCATTGGAAATCAAAGAAAATCGTTTGAAATCGCTAAAACATTGTTGGAAATCATTGAAATTCGTTGAAAGTCGCCGAAACTTTAATACTGATAATATTAGTGCTGGAAATCACTTACTACTGCATAACATTACTGTTTATCGTATGAAATCAATTGAAATCACTTCTTAAGGAATTAAATACTTTTGATTTCCAAGTGAATAGCCCCTTGAGCTTACCACTAAAATGAGATGAAAATCTACCTACAATTGAAAAGATGTCTTATAACGTTCTTTAATACGGCATAAAAAATAGAAATATTATGAAATTATTTCCTATTTTCCCCAACTTTAACACCAGTATTTCCGCAATTATGATGGTATTGATGTGTTTATACTACAGTTGTAATATCGTAAAAGGATGATGAAACGGTGAGCACAAATTACTTACAGGATTGCGAATGTCGCCCGATATAGGTAGGTCCACGATTCCATGGGGACCTTCATACTGAAATGAAAAAGCAAGAAAATTTACTACCAGTCATGTGTGATCAGAAGTGTATTTGATATTTCCTTCAAACAGCCGCGAGTGTTTAGAAGCACAATAAAGTTGGTATAAATAAATCTAAAGTCCTACACCAGCTTAGTAAATGTTACAGGTGTGTCGTGTTTGTGTGTTGATAAAAAAAGTGTTTCGTTAACTGTTTCGTTAACTGTTTCGTGGTTCATATAAGATCGAACCTTTAGAAACTTGTTTATTCTTATGAAAATATTCAACAAAATATTGCCATTCAATGTTGTGACCAAATATTTAAACAAACGAATTATGAAATAGAGATTTGTGTACATCCTTATCGTACTATATTATACATTTGTTACATAAAGTATCGTGTGCACTACTAAACATAACAACCTCTTTCACCAAAGACAATCATACAAATGCTGTCTTTGCGACCTTTGACATTACATTCTGTTCTAGAAGATTCTCTAAAACTGAATTTCACTGGATTTTCAAATTCCCCTGGATTTTCATTCCCATGTCCGCTTTGGAACCAAGAATATTAAAATAAGTTGTTGCATTGGGGGGACGAACACTGATTGTGTAGCAATGATAAAATTTTATGATATTATTCCGCTGACATAGGTTTATATAAATTCGCGAGAAAGAGTTTGTAGGATTTGACGTTATTGAATCGTGTCTTTCGCGGTTTCACACCAAATTAATTTTGTACAACTGGTTGATATGACGCAGTAATAAACGATTATATTAATAATCAACAATATAACAATGAATATGCAATTATGACAATTGCTATAATAAAGCGCTACCTAGCTCGTCAGATCGGTGCAAGTTACGCAGTTAGAATGAATTGTATCGTAGACGCATTAAAAAATCTATGTTTGCTAAGTGGATTAAAACAGTTTGGTCTGAATTCCATTGGTTGGCTGGGCGGAGTCAAACTATTCTGTAGTAGAAAGCTGTAGTTTAAAGGAATGGCATGAGGCTCATCTAGCGTGTAATGACTCAAGGTGATATGGAAGTGTCAGCGTATATACAAGGTGTAATGGTGGTCACGGTTTATATAGCACTGTCCTTGTTTAAAAAGGAATCGCAAAGTCCTGTACTATTTTTTCCTACAGTGCATAATTCTCCTGCGTTCGGCTGTCTGCAGTGTAGCAGCCTTACCGGCGTCCTCTCCGCTATGCGTTCCGGTGAGGGACGCGATTAATTGACTCTGCTTTAATTAATTATTATAGAAAAATTATGCATTGTAGGACAAAATAGTACAGGTTTTTTCGACTCCTTTCTCAGAGGATAGCGATGTCTAAACCGCGACCTCCATTTCGGATACACCCTGTGTACCCTGTATACCTGAGAGATCAAATCGTCTGTTAAAGTAATTTTTGAATTGGGTGTACAGATTGGTTTCAAATTTTACCATGTAAATATGGAGGTCCTAAGGTAGGTCCTGAAACTCATGAAATTTCAGTTTTTTATAACAAAAGTTTTTATTTATCATGGACTACAACCAACATGCCGTCGTTCGTGCACGTTTTTGCTGTTCTACGGTTCTTGAAAGTTTAGAATCGGAAATTCAAAGTTTCAGAACCTAGCTCGAACAATTTAAAATACTATAGAAATTGAGTACTTCAGACTCACAAGGGAAGTTTCCCAACTCGGAAATTAAAAAATTTTGCAACTTGGGGAATATTTACAGTGGGTTTAGATGAGTTACAAATCATTTTTTTTTCGGCGGAAAATTATTTAAAAGAGGTGAAATAATCTGAAAATTATTCGATTTTCAGTTTTCATTTTATTGCTCGCAAATGGTGAAAGATACGATAAAATGTTTCCGATAAAAGATAATTCTCTTAATAAGAGTTATTACATGGTGAAATAAAAAATTAAAAAATTTAAACAATTGTAAGAAATTACAGCAAAGTTGTAAATAATAATTTTTATTAATTTGGTTTCTTCGTGAAATATTATCGTATATTGAAAATATAGCAACGGAGACTCGACACAATCATTTTTATTTACGAAATTCATTGCTAATTATGGAAAACACCTTTTTTGAGGACAAACAATTTTCAGAATTTCTTATTATGGTTTTAGTGAACTGCTTGTAACACCAACCAATTTCTTAATATTGTAGGAAATAGCCGAGAGTATTAGAAATAATATCCTTTATTGAACGATGACGTCAATTGCATAAGATAGTTGACAACTGTTTCACTGTTTTTAACATTGAATATTCCAAAGAGAATCGGGTAGTATATTACAATATGTAACAATCTGTTTAATCTCCAATGTGTGAAAAACAATAAGGTATGTACGTTTTATGTACTTCATTGTTAATAGGTAACTGGTATATGCTGAATTGATTATTCTACATATAGAATTTTTATTTGGCCAGTTAATATAGTTACAATTTCTAGGCTCATGATACTAACATAACGTATCCTTCTAACGAGAATTGGAAGATTTTTAAATTATTCTAATACTTCTTCTGATATATTCCAATTTGAATCAATGGTGATGGTGGAATTCCCCAAAGAAATATGTGAAGCACAGAAATTTCTCACACAATGAACATCGAATTATAGCGTAACTGCCACATATAGAATAACGTGGCGCTTACATACAATCCTGTTGACTGAACGCAAGATCAACGGGATTTTCATAAACCATATGGTCTCTCGTTTAGGAACCGCTCTTGTACCATGCGTAGACAAACAGTTTGTGATATTTCGGTGACAAAAGCTGGTTATGTACTAAAAAATGTAATTTTATTGCATTATTGCGTGTTCGTAAATTGATGTTGTAATCAGCTAATATAACAATATCGAAGAATTTTCTTAGAAAATTTGTCCAAATTCGAAATCCGTTAACATTGAGGGGTTGAATCATCCTTGTTGTTTTTTTAGGTATAGTAAGTATTTCAACATCT
The DNA here is from genome assembly GCF_000612105.2 of Orussus abietinus. NCBI lineage: Eukaryota > Metazoa > Arthropoda > Insecta > Hymenoptera > Orussidae > Orussus > Orussus abietinus. The sequence continues at coordinate 9,295 of NW_019394934.1, read as the reverse complement.
CTACTAACTGGTATTATTTCCTTCAATGAAGATGAGCAATGACCTGTCCACGAATCTAATAGTAACCCACTACTGGATCCACTGTTTGGTAGGTACAGCGGTGGACACGAATGCCTTCCCTGTAGACACGGTAACGGAAATGCTTGATGGGAAGGCATTCATGTCCGCCAGTGTACACTTGGGTAAGCCATTCAGGGAAAAGTGCTGTTGTTCATTTTCCAGGAATTTATTCCACGAGATAAACATTCGGTGGTTGGAATAAACTTTCCAGAACACGCTGTCCAAAAGTTCCAATTTGTTCTTTTAAAACAATGAATAATGGCGAAACAAGTTTACCGGAAGCAGATATTATAGGAAGTATGGTACAGCTATGAGTTATAGCAGATAAAGACTGTACTACATCTTCGAACGTTTTTGATCCTCGTATAGCTAATGTTCGACCAGACTGCAATTCCAAAGTGAAATCGCTTTCGTCGACATTAAGTATATTATCTAAACCATAGTTTTGTATGTACGGTTTTACACGGTTTACAAAATTTGAAGCAATTTCATCTAATTTCGTAGTATCCGAACCGGTTGATTGACTTATAAATTTATTAAGGGCGCTCACCACTCGAGCGATTTTGCAGGGTTTGACGGGGACACGATTCCAGGCGTATTTCTCCACCGATCGAGTTCAACGAGTGCTCATATTAAAGATAAAATGTTGACTTGTGTTTATATGGGAGCAATTTTCGATAAGTGGTCATTTTCGTATTAAAAAGTGCAATGACAATTTGAATGCTCTTTTAAGTAGGAAAGAATTGCTTCATCAAAAATCGCTCCCATATTAACACACGTCACCACGTTATCTTTAAAACGAGCACTGGTCGAACTCGATCGGTTGAGAAATACGCTCAAAATCGTCCTCGTGGAGCACCTTTTTCGTGATTTTCGGGTTCCTCGCGAGGAGTTTGGGTTCTCCTTGGCACCTGTTTCCGAATCTAGGCGAAGCGTCCAACTGGCGTGTGCGTGCGTCTGTGTGTCACATACGCTTCAGTTTCTAGTCCAGAGCCGTCTAGCCGTTGGATCCTGTATGCGTAATGCACGCACACATTTTTCGAACGTTGCTAAACACCACCTAAAAATTTTGCTGGACACAACTGTGTATAATATGTATTTCTAAGAATATTATGTCTTTAAAGATCGACCGTATTAACGGGGCTCACTAACAAAGCTGGGACGACGATTTAAACCGCTAGATAGCATTAACATCAAAGTCGGTGGAAAGTAATTGGAATGTTCTTTTAAATTCGAACGGATGATATGTAATGTGCAATCCGCGATATTTAGTAACATAATCAAAATATATGTGTCTGCCTTGCACATAAATTTTGCATGCAATAATTAGTCGACTTTAAATTGGGCTCTCCACATATATTGACACATGTATGCAAAGGTTGGACGTTCTGCTTAGATTCCCGGATATTTTGGCAACGGTTACCAAGTAGGTCTCTCACCTTCACTGCTACCTAGTAAATTACGACAGAAGTGCTATACGTGGGCACGAGTTTAACAAGCACTAGTTTTAAAGATTAAATATCGATGCAAGCATATATGGATCAGCTTTCGATAAAGCAATTTCTTAATAATTAAAAATGCTTTCAAATTAAATTGTTACATTTTTTTAATATGATAATGACCACTTATCGAAAATTGATCCGATACGCGTCTATTCTTTATCCTTACCCCTTAACTGATGTTGTGGGGTTCAATTAATTCTGCGGTACATGTAATCCTTATGATTCGCAATTGAACGACGTTTATTAAAGGCGCTTACTACTTCAGTAACTTTGCAGACCCTCACGAGGACAACGATTCCAAGCGTATTTTTCAACCGATTCAGTTCAACGAGTGCTAAATTTAAAGATAAAACGTTGATGTATGTTTATATTGTCGTCAATTTTGATAAACGGTAATTTTCATTTAAAAAAGGCAACAACATAATTTGCATGCACTTTTAATTAGGAAGGAGTTGTTTTATTGAAAATCGCTCCCATATAAACACACCACTGCAGTTTATATTTAAAACGAGCACTGATCGAACTCGATCGGTTGAGAAATACGCTCAGAATTGTTGTGTCCGGGAGGACCCTTTCATGGCTTTCGGGTTCGGAACGAGTGATTTGCTACCTTAAGATGATGTGAAAGTGGCGTCAAAGAGCTGTCGTTCGTGAAACTTTTCTTCAAATTGGGTGTTCTTAATCGATTTAAACTTTACAATATAAATATGGAGGGTATAAGGAAGGTCCTGAAACTCATAAAATTTCAATTTTTTTACAAATTTGTTCATAGATGTTTCTAAAACTTGTTATAAAAAATGAAATTTTATGAATGTCAGGGCCTGAACTTTACAATATAAATATGGAGGGTATAAGGAAGGTCCTGAAACTCATAAAATTTCAATTTTTTACAAATTTGTTCATAGACGTTTCTAAAACTTGTTATAAAAAATGAAATTTTATGAATGTCAGGGCCTTCCTTATAACTTACATGTTTACGTTGTAAAATTTGAAACGATTCGGTATACCCAGTTTGGAGAGAAGTTTCATGAACTATTGACTCTTCAGATGCCATTTTCACATCCCCTTAACAACCGTTACCGAATCTAGGCGGAGTATCCAACAGATGTATGTGTGCGTCCGTGTTAACATACGCGAGGCATCTAGTTCCGCGTGACGTACACATGCTAGGTAACGCACATAACGTTCAACTAAACACAGCCCATTACGCGTCGCGTCGCACTCATGCGAGGACGAAAGTACATTTCTGTTACCTCCTACCGAATTCGATACTAATGCCATGTAGCGGTGGAAGTCATCGTCCCCACATGGGTGGTGAACGCCGTCAACTTTCCGGCACACTATTTTATACGCTTTCTTAAGTTTCCAAATCCAGTGCTTTGACGCTTTGAAGTCCTATAGTCCTACTTCTTCATTGGCTTCCAATGCCCATTTACACAAATCTAAATCGTGAATAATATCACGAGCTTCCGTCTTTTCAAGAAAAATATTGAATACGTGTCCCGAAATTTTCAGTTATTTATTTCTTCACGAACCTCCTCTTTAGAAAGTTTCCTTCCATTGAATTGTACGTAAAAGAAATAACGTTCTTGTAGTATTTTTACTGTACTTTGTCATAAAATCAAAATATCTATTGTCTTACCTGTATAATTGCTGCAAAGTTTTGACTTTCTTAAATTTTTGTTTTTCTGCCTGTAGAGAATACCGTTTTCTTTCTCCACTTTTACAGTAAGCATCTCCTGTTTCTTTATATTCTAAATCCACCATACCCCCTTCTTCCGGCACACATGACTCATACTCAACTTCAATAGCTTTTAGAAGTACTTCGCGCGTCGGTGGCACTACGTCGGCGACAAATTCAATCGAATTGCGGTCTGTACGATTCTAAAAATTCTAGTGTCACGTCATTTTCAATGGAAAATGATGTACTTTGTTGACTTCTTCTAATTATATCACTCAAAAAATCATGCAATTTCATTTCATGACTATTAGGAGATATTTGTAAATAGTGTGTAACACCATATGTTTTCATCAGCAGAAGAATAACATATACTGGGTTTATTAAAACCATTTTTATAAATGACTATCAGCCGGGGCGCTTCACAATACACTCTTTAGAACTGACAATGTCGCGAAAACTTTTGTACTTATAACCATATTTTTTTATGTGATTAATGAAACAAATAAGATAATAGGTACCAAAATAATATGATATGCAATGATGAGTGCTCTACGCAACGGGAATTGATGTCCTTTTGTCATTTCAATTGCGACTTTACACATTTAATAGATATTGTTCAATATAGATTGTTACGTATTACGAAATTAGTTGGAGCCAATAATAATCGACCGAAACCATGTTAAGAAAATCTGAAAAACGCTTGTTCTTAAGAAGGGGTTTTCAAAATTAACGGTGAATTTCGTAATAAACAAAATTGTTTGGAGCCTACGTTGTTATATTTTCAATATACAGTAATATTTCACGAAGAAACCAAACAAATAAAAATTGTACTTTGCAATTTTTCATTCATTTTTTTGAAATTGTTTAAATTTTTGTAATTTTTTATTTCACCATGGGATAACTCTTATTAAGAGAATGATCTTTTATCCGAACATTTTGTCGTATATCTCATAGTTTGCGAGAAATAAAATGAAAACTAATGATCGAATCATCTTCAGGGGATGAGTTCACCCATTTGAAATGGTTTCCCGCCGAAAAAAATATTGTTTGTAACTCACCTAGACACACTCTAAATATCCCCCAAGTTTCTAAATTATTGAATTCTCGGGTTGGGGAACTTCCCTTGTCAGACAGAGAAATATAGGAAATATTTTTACGAACGATTGCAAGAGTGCTGGTTTGTGCCGCGGGTAACACGAATTTTTAGAGCAAAAATTGTGTTGCTGCTAATCATTGCGGGTAGCGTCGTGGGTCCATTAGGTTATCAAAAATACTGAATCCATGGGACTTCGACAGTTTCACTTCGATCTCTTTATAATTATTCTACCGAAGTAACATATGAAACGCTCCATTTTGTATAATTTTCAACATATGGAACGCGCTATTTTGTATAATTTTCAACATAGAGCGTACGTTCAATGTAACAAACTTCAACATAATTATTAGGGGAACCGGAAAAAAATCTGTTATTGATATACTTGAAGTTTGAAGCAGAAATAATGGATTTCTTTCCGGTCCCCCTAATATACCAGGTGTATAAGCTTAAATCCGCTGTTTTTAAGTCAGAAAAATACATGTTTTTTTCATAGAAAGCGAAAAAATAATTTATTCAAAGTACTGGCCCTGGCTAGCTATACATTTGCCCCATTTCTCGGACAATTTGTGGATACCACGCAAAAAAATGCCTTCTTTTTCGAGGCAAACCACTCATCAAACTATTGTTGGACGTCTTCGTAAGAATCGAAATGTTGCTCAGCGCGCGTATGGCCCATCGACGAAAACAAGTGGTAGTCGGAAGGAGCCAGGTCTGGTGAATAAGCGGCATGGGGTAGCACCTTCCAGTTGAGTGCCTCCAAGTAGTTTCGAACTATTTTTGACCTGTGCGATGGTGCGTTGTTGTGGAGGAAAATCAGCTCGTCATGTCTTTGCTGAGAATCCAGCCTTTTTTTTCACGCAGAGCACGGTGCAATTTGATCAGTTGTTGGTGGTAGCAGTGGGTATTGACAGTTTCACCAGGTTTCAACAACTCATAGTGGACTATACCGTGTTGATCCCACCAAACGCACAGCATCGTCTTCCGGCCGATGCGGTTTGGTCTTGCGGACGATTTTGATGGTTGGCCGGGATCAACCCACGATTTCTTCCGTTTAGGATTCTCGAACAATATCCACTTTTCATCGCCAATCACACTCCGATGTAGGAACGACATTCTTTTTTATCTGGCGAGTAAGATTTCGCATGTGTTTTGGCGTCGCTCCATCTGCCTATTGGTCAATTCATACGGCACCCAATTCCTGATTTTTTTAACCTTTCCCACGGTACGTAGGCGCATGGAAATAGCTGGTTGAGCAACATCCAATTTCTCGGCAAGCATTTTTTGCGATTGGGTATCGTCTTCATCCAATAGAGCCTGCAATTGATGATGCTCAACCTTCCTGGGCCGATTTTCACGCTTCTTGTCGCTCAGGTCAAAACTGCCGTCTTTGAATCGACGAAACCAATCTCTGAACGTTTTTTCCGATAAAGCACTGTCGCCATTGGCCTCCAAAAGCATTCGATGCCATTCGGCAGCCGATTTCTTCAAATTGAAGCAGAGAAGCAGAGCTTCCCGCATATGCTCTTTTTCTGGCAAAAAAAAAACTAGACATGATTACTAAAGGAGAAATGTATGTTGTATGAAATTGCTGATGATGTGCACTGATTATTGTTGACAGATGTCAAACTCATACAAAACAAAAGTATGACGTGACCATAGTAACTTCATATGTTCACTAACGCAATCTATGTGCAAACAGCAGATTTAAACTTATGCACCTGGTATATACTGTAAAATCTAACTAGTTTGCATTAATGGTATTAATTGCGACGGGAATTGCTTATCCCTAGTCGGCAAACAGTCATACGCCCAGGGATTTAGTACGAGACAGGGGTCGAGCCCGATTTATTTAGGGCGCCAGGTGCGCAAGCGCACCTCGGGATCCCGGTACCCGGTAGCGCTAGCACGCCCACTTGGTCCGACGACGGGACCTTCCCCTGGGCGTATCTGACCGGCTACTCAGCCCCGCGAGGATCTTAGGCCCTTCGCGGTACGGCAGAGCTGGGGGGTTCGTGCTCTGAGAAGCGTGAGCGAGGAGGAGTCTGATTCGGGATTCGATAACCGGGGTAGGGTAAAGTAACGAGAAACGAAACTGCGATAGATCCTCCCTTCGGGAAATTTATTTCGCCTGAGCCCTACACGGTAGCGCGTTACAAAATCGGCGGAATGTTACGCCAAGTCGATACGGGAAAAAACTTAAACGGGGAAATAGAAACTTAAAGGGACCAATGGAAAAAATTAGGGCGCGCGATTACAGAAACGAACTCCCCGGTGGGAATTCGTACAGGGTACAACACCCTAGCGGACGGACTTTTACTGTGCCCCCAGGACCCCGATAAGAGCCTGATGCCTTCGGTAATTGCGCAAAAGGGATTCGGCACCGGCTCGCGACACGGCCCTACACCTCCCACCCACTCCGACCTGCTCACTAGCAGCCTAAAACGAAATTCCTATTCAATTGCGGAAATACGCGACAAAACGGTACGGGGAGCGATACATTCGAGCGAGTGGGAGTCTCCGCCCGTCGGAAAATTACATTAAAAACCCGACGCGCTTTCCGCGGCTCGGAAACGGTACTTCGATAAAGGCGAAAGTTCTCCCAAAACAGTCGGGAGGCACGCACGGAAATAAAGACCTGACCGTTACATTCGGCCGGTTAGACACGTAATGGCGGCGATCGCGACGCGGTATCGGCTCACGGTTCGGGAAAGATAGCGGTCAAAGAGGCCCCCTGGACAGGCTCGGCCTCACCGGTAAGATGTCCGCTAAGGTCGGGACACTCCTTGCTCCGCAGCTTCGCCTTGGCGTGGCGGGACGGCGCCCTTCGGGAGTTGCGCTACGGCGCCTTTCGGGAGCTACGGGACGGCGCCTGGCGGGACGGGACGAGCTTGATGGGAGTGTGTCCTCAGTGACGATCCCTCTGGCAATGCCGGTTGCGCCGGAAGATCCTACATTCCGGCTTCGGTGTCCTCCTGGCGGGCCTAGCGGAACCTCTTACCGGGCCCCGACCTGCCATCTCGCCTAGTTTAAATTAGGTCAATAGGCCGCCTAATTAGGGCGGCCGCCGACTGATGGCAGCAGGATCTTCGAAATCGGGGCCCCGCGCGCTATCCGTGAGCCTGTAAAGAGGATCTCTGCGCGCGCACGATGCGACCGGCACCGGCGCGACGTAGAATCTATCGCAATTTTTAAATTCTTATAAAAAAACAATAATGCTTATTCTAATGATTGCCAGAGGGACTCCTCCCCGCTCCGGTCTTAAACGTCCTTGTGACGAGCAAATATTTTTGCTACGTGACATAATATTTAGATTGAAGTTAATATCTGTACAGGGTGTCCCATAATAGAGAGTAAACCTCTCAAGAGGTGAAAGAGGGCGAAATTTTGAACTAGACCATTTCCATTTTTTGTTCAGAACATTTTTCATCGTGTTATTAGTAGTTAAGGTTGACCAAGGAGGCGATGCAGGGGCGCAGCGCGCCGTAAGGCCCCTAGCTCATGCCTAACGTTCCTCCAGAAAAATATCAGTTTAATATGTTAAATTGTTTCAAAATTAATGAATAAATATGTTGCGTACGTACACATGCGATAAATTAAATTCATCCCTATACGGTCAATAATCGAATTTCTTAAATTCTCAAGATTTTAGGGCCAATGGGGAAAACATCTTTTCTTCCAGTTTCTTTATCGCTTTACAACGGTCGTAGCAATGTATTTAAAACGACGAACCGAGCGACGTATATTGCTTTACGCTCACGGTTTAATTCAATCTCAAGAAACTCTTGGATTTGCTAAATTTCCGGTTCCCAATGGTTAAACCCTAATAAATCCATAACAAGGTTGATTCCAAGGCGCCCGAGTGTTCGACTACCTAGTGGTATTTGGAATTTTCCGTGCCAGAGCAACTCTTGCTCATCTCGGACGATTACATGTGCGAGTCATCTGAAACGCTCAAACACGCGGTAAAGGGCGGCACCTAAAAATTTGGCAAGTGATTTAACCAATCAAGTGAGTTAACCAATCGGCATTAGACGAATCCCTCCTTTACATTTGTTGTTCTTCTCTGATTTGAGAATCTCAATTTTGTCTATCTCCCAATCTACGAGGGGAGGCACGGCGGACGCTACTTTCGAGAACTTTACGATCCTCGAAGAGCGTCACTTGGTTCATTACTTTTAATGTCAACTTGGTTTGCACATTTTAACCACTCGACTTGATTCACTAATTTCAACCAGTCAATTTCGTTCACAATTCTCAGCAAGAGAACGTTGTATACCGATTTCAATAAGATATCACCCGACCATAAGAGTAGCTTCGCTCAGGTTTACGTTCGTACAAAAAACACCCGTATAAAATTAAGTTAGCGTACGGTCGTCGCGTCATCGTCGTGTTCGCGAATTTAATTGCAAATTGCGAGGTCCCACATTTACGCTCCGAGGACAGCAACGATCGCTCACGTTGACGACGCGGCGGAACATTTTTGGTCCTTCGAGCCGCTTTTAAATTCAGTAACGGAAAGACAATCTTCGGAAAGACATTCGTAAATGCTTCACGATGCAACGGTCCGGCCACCAACATACGGGAGCAGCCGAGATGGACAGTGAAGGACGCTATCCTCTCATAAGATAATTGGAACTGAATCTGACTGACTGACAGACTGAGGACGACTGGCCTCCAAAAGGCAACGACGTGGGGGGGGTGGCTCCCACGCGCCCAAGAGCCACCCGTAAACCTCCTCGTGGTGGGGCTGGATGCGGATCCCTATGGATCCGTAACGAAACGGTAACTGGTTACTGGGGAACCATGAGAGATGCTCGCTCTGCGGAGTTTGACCGCACTCTTGTTCCCCCTAGAGTTACCGGCGAAAGGTGGCCCTCGTCATGGGAATACTTCTCGACCGGACGGCTGGAGGTGCTCCGGATAACCCGTCCCGTGTCCTCGGTTTATCCGGGTGCG
>NW_019394933.1:0-40860 GCF_000612105.2 Orussus abietinus | reverse complement strand
GTTACCTTACCGAGTGGGAAATAATAACTAACATCTAACTTCCATGTTACTTTTATGCTACATAACATGTTAGTTTCGAAAACGTAACATTTACCCAACAGTTATATGTGCCCATAATTATGAAAGTGGTCTAAGTCAAAATTAAAAAAAAAAATGAGTTTATCAGTTATTTCACGCCATATTATTTCAAACGAAATTAATTCAATGTAATTTCGAAACAAAAAATATATGACTTAGACCACTTTCATAATTATGGGCACATATAACAATGTACACTGGGGAGTCATTTAAAACATCAGTACGTGATTATAAAGACTCTAAGGAAGAACGCGATGTTCATAAAATTTCATTTTTAAGACAAAATATGTGTCCGTTTAGTCTAGGATAAACACAATTTTGTTTTTCACGAAATTTCATGAATACCGCGTTCTTCCTTGGAGCCTCCGTAATCACGTGTCGAAGTTTAAAAAATGTCGGTGCACCCAGTTTGGAGAAAAGTTTTATAAATATTTTCACGTTATGATGTATGTTTATAGTATGACCCTTTCACAACACCTGAAACATTTGCAAACGTGCGTTTCTTTTAATTTATTACGGAGAGGAGCGGGAAGAGGACGGAAGGCTGGGGCGAGATATTGTAGATATCCCCGGACACTGAAATGCAGAGCCTTTATTTTTATTGTAAAGCTCGTTTGTACACGCGTTTATTTTGTATCGTTATTTGGTGTAATGAATGGTAATATTGTGATTGCATTAGTTTAATGAGAACACAAGTCCCGTCGATCTCTGATTTTTGCGAGAAGTTCGCGTCTCGAAAGACACGCACGCCCCATTCTCTAGGTGCAGATGCGGATTGCAAAAAGGAAAGAAAAGAAAAAAGAAATTGCATCTCCCGTGTGTATGTACGTACACGTACCCACGTAACTGCATTTTGGTTTTCCGTACACCCTGCGATTGCATTAAAACCCGGATTTTACGAGTGTGATGGCAAGAGCACAGAGAAAGCGTCGCAAAGAATGGGATAAAGCGAGAAATTGGAAAAACAAGCGTACGCGTGTACTGTAAGGATCTCTCGCCGATATTTACTATTATTGTATTCGTACAGGCACGTCGAATTGAGCTTTTTAAGTTGTACGTGTGATTCTAACGTTTAAGCATGGGCCTTTTTGTACTGTTCACCTACGGAGTCGAAGGAGCAAAATCCTCGCGTTTCTCGTTTCTCTACTTACAAGGAAGGTACCTAAGGTGTCCCCCTCCGATTTGGTTCATTTTTAAATATGTTATAGAGGACTAAAATCTAAGGGACCCGTGTTTTTTTTTTTATCGGCGGATAAACACTTTTAGGGGGTGAAATCAGGCTTCAAGGTTGGCCGTGCAAGGGGGTGAGTTGGCTGTTTCATATAGAAGCACTCGACCGATTTTCATGAAACAACCGTCAAAATGTAGGGAATGAAGAATTATGAAACATGCATTTGGAATTTTTCGAAAAATTCGTTTTTAAAGGGTGAGCCACCCCTTTGAATACTTCTTTTACCCCTTACGCGAGGAGTAATTGCTCTGTATAAATGAAACTTGGTTAATTTATAGACCAGAACGATACAAAAGAAGTTTCATTTGGATAGAACAATTACTGCTCTCGTAAGGAGTAAAAGAAGTATTCAAAGGGGTGGCTAACCCCTTAAAAATGAATTTTTTCGAAAAATTCCAATTGCTCTATCCAAATGAAACTTGGTTAATTTATAAACCAGAACAATACAAAAAAAGTTTCATTTGGATAGAACAATTACTGCTCTCGTAAGGGGTAAAGGAAGTATTCAAAGGGGTGGCTAACCCCTTAAAAATGAATTTTTGCGAAAAATTCCAATTACTCTATCGAAATGAAACTTGGTTAATTTATAGAACAGAACAATACAAACAAGTTTCATTTGGATAGAACAATTACTGCTCGCGTAAAGGGTAAAAGAAGTATTCAAAGGGGTGGCTCACCCCTTAAAAATGAATTTTTTCGAAAAATTTCAAATGCATGTTTCATAATTCTTCATTCCCTACATTTTGACGGTTGTTTCATGAAAATCGGTCGAGTGCTTCTATATGAAACAGCCAACTCACCCCCTTGCACGGCCAACCGTGAAGCCTTCAAGAAGTATTCAAAGGGGGTGGCTCACCCCTTAAAAATGAATTTTTTGAAAAATTCCAAATGCATGTTTCATAATTCTTCATTCCCTACATTTTAACGGTTGTTTCATGAGAATCAGTCGAATGTTTCTATATGAAACAGCCAACTCACCCCCTTGCACGGCCAACCTTGAAGCCTGATTTCACCCTCTAAAAGTGTTTATCCGCCAATAAAAAAAAAACACGGGTCCCTGAGATTTTAATCCTCTATAACATATTTAAAAATGAACAAAATCGGAAGGGGACACCTCAGGTACCTTCCTTGTTAGGGGCGTCTTAATCGAAAGTCACTTTCTCACGGAGGTCGATTTTTACGTCAGACGGGTACGTTCTGCTTCTAAATTGATCCGCTGAAGTATTTGCAGAACTTGTTCTAAGTATTATAGTACAAAATATAGTATACATTATGGTAAATATAGTATGATTTTTTTTTTTTCGTTTCAAATGGAAATCTTCAGGGTCTCACCCTCTCGATCTTTGGGTGCGGTAGACGTCTGTGTCTCTTTCTTTTTATTCTTATTACGGTATAAATCGAACAAATGTTACTTTCCTCCGAATTGTCCGTGTCTTTATTTCGCTTTCATTTTGGCCAATCGATTGTTATTGTTAAACGTCGGAAGTGCAGCTTTTTCATCGCAATTAAGGTGATATGAAAGGCGTTGAGAAATTTAATCGACGGCGATAAATTAAAATTTATCCATAACCTTTTTGGTGGTAACGCCATTTTGCAGACTGAAGTGGTAACATAAGCTGACTCGCCACGTTATCGAGATTTGAATTCATGTTTACGTTTGTTACATTCTACGATAAGAATGATACAAAATGAAGCATTTCTTATGTCATTTCGATAGAATAATTATAAAGAGATCAAGGTAAAACCGTCGAAATCCCGTTGATTCATGATTTTTTATACTCTAATGGGCCAGTGGCGCCATCTGTGACGCTAGTTGCAATTCATTTTTTGCTCTAAACACACGTGTTACCCACGGGACAAGTCAGCATTCTCTTGCAATCGTTCGTGAAAGTATTTTCCATATTTTCCCAACTTGACTCTTTAATATACCATTTCTTTAATATTCTAAATTATTCGAAATAGGTCCTGAGACTCTTCATTTTCGATTCTAAGCCTTCAACAAGCATAGGACATCAAAAACTTGTACAGACGACTTCATGTTGGTTCTAGTCATGATGAGTAAATCATTTTTTTATAAAAAATTACATTTCAGGACTTTCGTTTGAGGACCTATCTTAGGGCCTTCATATTCACAAAGCAAAATTTGAAACGAATCGGTACATTCATTTCGGAGAATACGTTCACAAAAGATTTGACCTTATATATATAACACACACATACATAGGCTGACCCTTTCATATCACCTTAAGGTGAAGTGAAACCCCCTTCACATCAGTCGATTATATATAATACAACACTTTTTTTTAAGGGTATTAGACCAAACTGTCCGAAACTTTGACACATCACTTCTGATCATCTAAGAATTGTCCTGACACATTGAAAATTTGGATTTTTCAACAAAATTTTTTAACTCAGCCCAGACAAGAACCAAAATGGCGTCGAGCTCTCATATTTCGATCAATATACAATTATCGAAGGCTCTGATATGAGAAACGAAAGGGTCAAGACAATTTTACAACAATTTAAAACACTCTGATAATCGATAAACTCGCATTTGAACGGGGTAAAGGCAAAAAAAGTGTTGTATGCGCTTCTATGCCAAAACGATGGTAATGGGAGGTCTTGGAGTGAAAATTTAATTGACCTGGAAATCACAGATGGCGCAGGGTGTCCCTCTGCAGTCAATTAGGACCCCAGAAAGCATGAATCCTGAAGATTTCTGGAGTTTTACTTCGATTTTTTTATAATTATTGTACGAAAACGACAGGTGGAGTATGCCATTTGGTATAATACCCAATATAATTCGACCCAACTGTCGATATAAAAACGAACGTCGACAACATAGGCATTTAGAAAAATCTTCTTTATCGACGTCGATAAAGTTCCTCGACGTGTTTCACTTCACCTTAAGGTGAAGTGAAACCCCCTTCAAATCAGTCGATTCGAATACAACACTTTTTTTTAAGGGTAAAAGACCAAACTGTCCGAAACTTTGACACATCACTCCTAATCATCTAAGAATTGTCCTGACACATTAAAAATTTGTATTCTTAAACAAAATTGTTTAACTTAGCCCAGACCAGATCCAAAATGGCGTCGATATACAGTTATTGAAGGCTTTGATATAAGAATCCAAAGGGTCAGGACAATTTTATGACAATTTAGAATACTCTAGTAATCGATAAACTCGCATTTGAACGGGATAAAGGAAAAAAAAGTGTTGTATGCGCTTCTATGCTAAAACGATGGTAATACGAGGTCTCGGAGTAAAAATTTAATTGACCTGGAAATCACAGATGGCGCAGGGGGTCCCTCTGCAGTCAATTAGGACCCCAGAAAGCATGAATCCTGAAGATTTCTGGAGTTTTACTTCGATTTCTTTATAATTATTGTACGAAAACGACAGGTGGAGTATGCCATTTGGTATAATACCCAATATAATTCGACCCAACTGTCGATATAAAAACGAACGTCGGCAACGTAGGCATTTAGAAAAATCTTCTTTATCGACGTCGATAAAGTTCCTCGACGTGTTTCACTTCACCTTAATCACACGGCCGATTAACCGACATTGTTCTCACTTGCGACTTCATTACCGATACTCGAACTACTGGGGCTTCGTTCGCACACTTAACTGGAAATGTACTGAAAACCTCGAGATTTGATACTGGCGAGATTTAATTAGTCGCTATTAAAGATTAATTCAAAGCCTAACTTGTTATCGTCTTATTAGAGTGTTTCATTTTTTACACAAATAAGTGCCCAATTACGATAGACATAAGCAAATTTTAATGTTTCGAAATTAATGTATTTGATTTCCTAAGAAAAGAAACGATTGCTTTACTCGCAAGAGTACAATAATTGAGAGTAAGTCATTGTAATTGAGAGTGACCCAACTACAGGTATGCACGCTCATGCTATCGTTGACCTTACAAATTAGTCTGCAATCATTTCCTGTGAGGTCTGAAGTGAGACAAAGTATCTAATGACACGTTCATTTGTTTTTTTTTCCATCATGGACTTCCCTGTTAAATAATTCGCTTTTAGTGTCAATTGGAATGGCGAGCGAGAAAACGATAAGTAGGAATGAATGAAAATAAATTACAGGATTTTATCAAAATTTGTTAAATCATTTATAATTTCGCACGTGATACCTACAATATAAAAGTTTATTGGAAAAAATAGAAAATTGAAAAAGGTTCTTTCTAGAATTAACGACGAAATATTTTATTCTATTCAAGGGGTAACCCTGTTTCATTGCAATTCCCTTGTCTAAAGTCGTTAAAATGGAATACTTGAGATAACTTAGAGTCCGTATCGTAAATCAGTGAAACAAATCACATAATGTGATTGGTAGCATCCTGACAATGGGAGCGGCAATTTTTTTTACCGACACTGATTGCATTGCTGTTGTGCTATATAAAATTGAACTAAATTCATTAAACTGAATATCTAACGGATTGTACATGTATAAATACAAGTGGCATCAGAAATACCGAAAATCACATATAGTGATGGTACATCACTGAATAACTGCCGTTTCAATTTTCTGTACAATACAAAATGATCTAATTAGTCTACAAATTCGCGCCTTTGATATATTTAATATTAAAATTGTAATCTTTTGGCTAAAGAGGCACCATCCAAGGATTCCAAGAGCTTTCGTTTGAGGCTTGGCTTTTCTTCCGGTTGATATTTAACAATTGTTGGTAGAGGCAACTTGGGTCCTGGAGTCGGAGCTGGTTTATTACTAAAGTACGGCATCTGAAGAGCTTGATCGCACGTACATCTCGCCAACGGATTCACATTTAACAGACTCGCTATTAAGTCCAACAAATCATCTCCAGCTGCTGTAAATATGTGTTTGAGCGGAGTTCCACAAAATGGCTTAAACTGAATGAAGTCAGGTAATTCCGTCATCCCTGGCCATGTCTCTTCCGTTGGTGTACCCAAAGTCTGAATCAATGAATATAACGTTAAAATGTTTTTTGGCATGGGACTTATTCTAAATTTTACATTCTTGCTTAATCTAACTTATCGCAGGAATAATATTTTTCCAAAGATTAAAAATCTTATTAAAAAAAAAAACTATATTGGTTTTACTTGTGATATATGATAACACTAGCAAGAATTAAGAATAAGCGTCTTTGAATGCAAACCTGAAATATTCTGGTCAGCTGATCTAGATCCGATTCCCCAGGTAGAAATGGTATTCGTAAGAGAAGTTCTGCCAATATACATCCAATTGCCCACATATCTATTCCAGTGCCATATAATCTTGCACCGTATAATAACTCCGGTGCTCGGTACCACCTTGTTACCACCTGGTGAGTATTAATTCGATTTGGAGATCCAAAAAACTTGGCCAGTCCAAAGTCACCGATCTTGAGAACACCCTCGCTATTGACAAGTAGATTATTTGGTTTTAAATCTCTGTGAAGAATCCAATTAAAGTGGAGGTAGTCGAGGCCTTTAAGTGTTTGAATCATGTATGCTTTAATGTTAGCTGATGTCAACACTATGGTAACGTCTTTTATTATCACTTCTAAGTCTGTGTCCATAAAATCGAATACAAGTGACACGTTTGACTTGTGTCCAAAAACATCTAAAACCAAGTATAATTAATTAAGACAATTTTTAGTATAAACTGACAAGAAACACACCTAACAATCCGATAACATTTTCATGTTTTAATTCTTGCAACAGCTTGATCTCCCTTAGGGCTGTTCTGTTTATGCCATCCTTAGCTTCTGCACGACTTCCAACTTTAATCTAAATAATAAAATCTTAATAAATGTCAAGTCAAGGTTCATTCAGTGCTAGCCCATCGCTCACCTTTTTTACAGCTACGATTTTATCATCTTCATTATCTTTTGCTTTATATACAGTTGCAAACTAAAATTAAAAAGATGATAGTTGTTATTTTTATCTTTTACCTTTAGTATCGTCATCAAGTACAAAAATGCAATCATGTCAAAAAAAGTAATTTCAAATTCAAGAAAATATATGATTCTGACGTAGGCTTAACCTGTCCTTCTCCTAAAAAGTCGATTTTCTCGTATCTACGCAATTTTTCCACCATTGTCGCACGTTTGATAAATCTTGGTTAGCTTCGTTATCAATTAAAGGAAATGAAAATAGACGACATAAATTCAAATCGTAATCAACATATGGATGCACACTGCCATTCATCGATGGTTCACTCCCTACTGCCCTCTCCGGCCGCCCGGCGTACTAGCGGCGGGAGCAGCGCGGAATTTGAATCGCCCAAGAGGCAGAATGGATTTCCTAAAGAAAAAAAATTATTATAAACAAAAACAATTAATGATAATTATTTACATATTATTATGAACTGTCTCTAACCTACTCCACGTAGTTTTTGTTAAATGATTATTTACACAATTTCTTAAAGAATATATTAAAACATTTTTTATTACGGCAGCTCACCACTCCAGCGGTTTGCAGCGTCTCACGGCGACAACGATTTTGAACGTATTTCTGAACTGATCGGGTTCAACGAGTACCCTGGGATGCATCGATGGCTTCCTCGTGGACCTACTGCTGCCTCCGGCCGGGCGGCATACTTGCTGCGGGAGTAGCGCGGAATTTGAATCGCTCAAGGGGCAATACTATAGGAAATAAATGTGCATAAACAAAAACAAATAATGAAAACTATTTAAGTATTATTCTGAATCCTTCCAGTGTTACATCCCGCGTAACGCTTCCTGCGCGTGCAAAAATAAATAAATAAACAAATATAAATATGCATATTCAAGTATATTTCCATTAAAATATATATAAATCCTGCACGTGCATCGGCTCGTACATCGGGCTGAGACCGGGAGGCCCAGGCCACTCTAGTGAACTCATAAAGATGCCATTTTTTCTTAAACTCAAATAGCCAAGAGCCACCCTGTTTCAGTCCCGCGACCCGCCGACCCCGAGAAATAGTAAGTAAGACAGCGGGGTCTCGGTACTTTAAGTCTCGTGAAGTATAAAATAGGGAACGGACCCCCGCGATAACCGACACCACCCTTGCACGTGCGAGGCCACAAATTCGGTTCAAATCCTAAATATTTAGTCTTCCTAGAAAAAAGAACGTCAAACTCCCTGTCCTGGCAACATTTTTCCCAAATTTCCCTATTCCAAGCCAAACTCTCCAACCAAAACTCCCAAAATCCCACTCATCCCCCGAAGTCCCATTTTTTCCAACTCCTCTTCCAATTAGAACCTTCCAAATCCCACTCTTACCCATTTTATTCATTTAACAATTTTTCCAACTCTCACCACTCCAAATTCCTACAATAGGAATTTGACTTTTACCCTTACCCGAATTTTGGGCCTTGTTACCGGGCGGCCAAGCGGATGCGAGGCCGGAGTAATTCAGATGGAGATTACCCAAATCTTGCGCGTAACGATCATTTTAAGATTATGAGGAGATTGATCCGAGCGGCTAGATCAATTCCTCTGGTGGGATCTAGGGGAGTGAGGAATAGAAAAGGGGTGCGGACGAATGGCTATGTGGCTAATGTATTAAGATTTGCGTTTATTCGTACGTGAGGTCTGAACTACAATCAGCTGGAAGGGCACCCGAGGTGCCTTGATCTAATTTCTCTAGATTAATATACTTCCGCGTCGCGGCGGTTCGGGTGTCGCGATAGCGCGCTTTTGCGGCGGCAGGTTACTGGACGCCGGTGTGCTGACGTGGGAATTCTTACCGTTTTAATGGCGGTCTATGCGTGGTTCTGTCTCGCGATGCTGAGATTCGAGCTCAGCTATTTAATGGAAGTCGATGGATTCTTAATCTATCCGGTTAACCGGAGCAAGGCATGGAAATCGCGATAATGGTTAGAATTCGGTTTTGGTCGGAGATGAAGGGTTAATAAATAAACTAGAATGAAAATGAGAATGAATCGAGCTTGCGAAGGATCCTCTACCTGGCCTGTTCAGCGGCCGTAATCGGTGACAATCTCTTTTGATCGACACAGTCGGATGACTGTGCGTGGACACGTTCGTCCTGTGGCGTGCCTTAGGGTTGGAGGTCTCCTAGAAGCCTCCCGTCCAACGGAAGTCGCAGTGCCGCCGTCTAGTCCTGACTCGGTGGCTGGATCGCTAGAGTACCGGATGGCGCTACTGCAGCTCGCAGGATAGTGGTCCTTGGCAGGGAATCCAATGGTCTCGGTCTCTGACTCGCTAGGAACGGAGTACCGGGGACCAGGAGCTCCACTCGAAGTTTCGAAGATACTGACGACTGACGTTGATTTATGACAAATTGACTAAAAGACTTCCCGTCTTGATCGGACTGCTGGTTTTATTAGCAGAATGTTCCAATTGGTGGGAGTTTCCTAGGACCCAGGTGAGGGTGGTGTTTCTGAGTCGTGCTGATGCGTTGCGGAGTCATCAGGTTGTTCGCCCTGGGTCGGTCGATGACTTTTGGAGCCGTTTGGCCGATGAACTCGTTGGATCCTTTCGCAAGAGTTTCCTAATCGCGTTTCCGTATTCGGATTTCCATGGCTAGCTCCGGTGATCGGAAAATAGGGCTTTTTCCTACGTTAAGGTACGGAAGGTGCCTACGTAACATCTCCCCTCTTAGACGGAATATCGCCCAATGAAGGATGCTTTCGCGGATTACGACCTAGGGTTGCCGATTTACTCGATTAACCATGTATGCTCGCGATGCTGGGTGTTACCTGGATGGGACTTTCTCCTATTTCTTGCAGCTTGCAAGTGGCATGGTTGATCGGGTATTACAGGGTTCGGCGCGTTGGTTAGTGTTAGTGTTCTACATCTAAGCTTCTAAATGGTAGAAGGGCCATGATTCCATTTGTCGTGGGAGGCGGTGGCGCGATCGGGATTGGGCTTGAGATGAACTGGTTGAAGGGGATCGTCCTAGTGATGGTTGGAGGTTCCCTTGGCGGTTCTGGTGCTGTGCGATGATGTGACCTGGTGTGGCGGCCTCATCGGCGGATGAGGTAGACGCTTATAGCAAGGGCGATGAAGAATGTGGGTGTTGAGATTCCCACCGGAAGGTAGGTTGTGAGCTGGTGGTGAATTTTGTTTTGCTGCTGGACCTGGATGCTGTGGGCTTCTTCCTCCAGTCGGGCCAAGGCCATTCCGTTTTTACCGTTCTCCCAGTTCTGGGTGGAATTTCCGAGGGAGAGTTCTCCTTGGCAAGGTTGTCGATGGCCAGTAGGTGTGGTTCTGCGATTGGCCCGGAAATGGAAGAAAGGTTCAGCCATACGGGTGGTGCGTAACGATAAGCTGTGCTGTTGGTGATTTCCCTGGTTGCCGTCATACGCGTGGAGGGGGTGATGGCCTTGGGGGTGGAGCCTAACCTTAAGTTTCCAAGCGAAATCAGCGGGTTCTAAGGTTCTACCCTATCGCAACTCTTGTAAGTCACTTGGAATTGAATGGGATCCTAGTAGTCCCTTCGTGCACTTTGGTAAATTTTTTTTTCGGTTTGGTATTATCTCTCCCATTTTTTCTTCACTCCAACTGCTCCTAAATTCGAAACGGTAATGAGCGCCCGACCGAGCTCCTGGTGTTTCAGGGCCTCCTGGACTAGGAGTAGGGGCTAGAGTCCCTCCAAGCTGGAATTCATCTTTTGCTGCGTCTTCGGATTCCTGGAGCTCGACAGCGGCCTCCGGATTTTGAACTCGATGCTGACACGGGATTTTGAGCGTGGGGACTTTCCGCTATCGCGGAACCCTCGGCCTCCGCAAACCCGCGCGTCCCCTGGAATGCCAGTTCTGCACCTTACTTCTTCCCGATGCAGGGCTCGCTTCCCATGAGCGTGTCTTTACATTATTAAAATAATAAGTTGGGACGTAACATCCCACTGAATACCAAACCTAACAGTTACGTAACTTAAAACTAGCAAATAACATAACGTTTGTTACATTGTAATAACCTAACGGTTACATAACATAGAGCTAATTAGTTACAAGACATTTGTTACAATGTAGGAACTTAACAGTTATGTAACATGGAGCTAACAGGTTTCATAACGCTTGTTATTATCATATCTATATAAATGTAGCATAACTTTGTTACTCTCATCTTACATTATGTTACTGTTCTGATGTTACTGTGTATATGCAGCACATACTTATAACAAAACGGAACTACATTGGTGCTGTCATTTATTTTATTACATCATCGTCATCGTCATTGTCATAATTCATCGTCAAATGTCATAAGATTAATATGTCATGTTTTGTTTACTACTCGTATGAAAAAATGTGACTTTAATTCATACGCGCATATACATTATCAGTCATTGTTTGCTAGTCGAATGAAACCCTAATTGTCTTTAAGTAAAATCAGATAGTTTATCATTACATAATTTCATTGAAAGTTTGATTTGTCATTTAATATCTAACTATTGTCAAGTACCAAAAAATAATTAAAAATAAAAAATTATATAATTTTGGATAAAATTGCGTGATCTTTTTTATTAAATGTATGAAAAATTAATATTATTTTAAGGTAACTGAAATTATAACATTAATATAACATGTTACATAACATGTTACCTTACCGAGTGGGAAATAATAACTAACATCTAACTTCCATGTTACTTTTATGCTACATAACATGTTAGTTTCGGAAACGTAACATTTACCCAACAGTTATATAACAGTGTTCACTGGGAATGGACGCGGGTCATTCCCAAAAGCCACAAGAAATTTAAAGAACAGCTCTGACCGCCAAAGTTTAAAATCTTTAATATATACGGTCCATTCGACAAAAATATTCTATTTGAATTTTCAATCGCAAGAAAGTTCTGTAGTAATAAGTCCAAATTTATAAGTTGAGCTTTTCATAAGGAGAAAGTGATTTGAGTGAATTTTATAGTTGACTAAGGAAAAATAAATGTATTTGGCCAAGGTACATTTTAAGGGGATTAAATTAATCTATAATATACTTATACATGTAAGGAGAATACTAATTAAACATTAATATAAAAGTACACAGTTCAGGACTAATACTATCTTGACAAAGGTTGTTTCTATACTTTAACATGATACTTCAATAAATCAATATTGGATGTACTAATGTTACGTAGAACTTCCAGTTGTTCCTGTCAGGTATCTTTTTGTTTTCAAGGATTTGAGAACATCTCTCAATAAAGCTTCCCGTTTTTTTAATTGACGATACTTCTGCACGAGGAGCTCAATTTCTTTTTCATAAAAGTTCTTCATATTTTCCAATGTTCGATGGGAATATCTTTTCTGTAAACTATCACTAATCGTATTGGATATAGACAATGGGCTTTTTGCTTTTGATTGATGTTTCTTGTGTAAATTGTAGAATTGCTCTGAAGATGTCGTCATAGAGGAATAAACGAATCTTTTCTCTGAAAATGAATAGAAAATACCTCAGTCAACTAATACATATTTAGAAATTAATATGTATAATATATAATTAGTATAACACTAAAATATAAAGATAAAAAGACTACAAGTCAATGGTCAATACCTTCAACTAATTGCAACTCGTCATACATTGTATTTTTAGACTCTTTCATAGATCTCAGAGTCAATTCATCGGTACGATCCAAGTTATTTTTATTTTCGATCTCTGTTTGTTTTATCGGAACATCACGTGGTATCGTTATCTGTACGGTCGGTTCTAGACTTTCCTTTATAAAAAATTTTGTTTCATATGGCGAAACTGCTTCATTCTCTGATACCGTGACCTGTACACATTTTATAAATTCATTAACATTTGCAATCCTAATATGCTTAAAAACAATATACATTATTATTTTACAATGCTTACACATGGAACAGCAGTTTCCTTCAGCCTGACACAAGATAGAGATGTCTTATCGAATGCACTTTCTTTAAAGTGAACACAACATACCATTGGATTTTTCTGCTGTGGCATAGATATGCCTAGATTATCGAGCCATTTCATTCGTTTCATTAAGTTTAAAGGTAATCTACATGAACACATAAAAAATATATTATACTCCCAAATAAATCAAGTTCACTAAATAAACTCTGTTACTTTTAATTTGGAAATTTAAGTACATCTTAATGAAATATTCTAGCCTATATTTCACAGAATAATTGCATAGGGCATACACTCGAAAATGAAACTGCAAATTTTAGATCTGCCTTTACCTGTGAAATGTAATATTCGCTCCTTTTGCCTTTTCTATTTCTTTTTGAACTTTTCCTTTAAGAGCCTCGCCTGATCTATTGTTGCATCCTGGTACAATACATGAAGGCATTTTAACTGTTTAGACTGGTTTAGCCATAACAGTGTTTTTCTTCCTTTTTATACCCTTTACCAGAGAGAAGATGAGAGTAAGTCAGGCGCCTACTTCATAACTTGTGGCGTCGACGGCAGGGGGCTGACACTGCCATGTTCGGGGTGTAACGCTGTGGGGACGCCCTAGATGGCGCGTCGGCTACGGCGACGCGCGCCTAACTTGGTAACTATATAGTTTATGTCCCCGCCAAGGAGAAAGGTTCCTAGTTCCCGGCGGCGCTCAGCCCACCTATTTTCTCTGTGCAAAAGTACGTACCTTGTAAATCAAAAATTATTGATAGGTAGTGGGTTTAGAGTTCTAAATCCAGTAAGTTACGTCAGAAACGAAGAGAAATTCCCGGTAATTTATCGGTAATTTCTCCAAAGCCTATTTTATCGAGAAATTATGAGAATTTGAATTTTTCAACAGAGCGAACGAGAGGTTTCGATTAGCTATAGGGAAACATCGTAGAGGGGAATTTCCGTTGTACGTTCTCCGTAGCCAATCAAAACCTCCCATTCGCTTCGTCTCAGAATGAAATATCAGTTCGTTTGAAACAAATGGCATGGAATTTTCCGTGAAGTTGTACATACGTGAATATTTTTAGCTGGAGGTAAATACGACCCTATAATCAATATTTTCTGATAGTAATTATTACTCTTTAGCTTGAACTTTGAAGTTGATTGAAAAAAAAAGTTATTTAAACGAAGAAACCTAAAGTATAAATGACAAAATTAACGTTCTCTTAAATTCTCAATGTTCCCGGTAACTTACGGTATGTTTCACAGTTACCTTCTCCAATTTAATGTTACCGAGAATTTTCGAACTCTAAGTGGGTTACAGGCAGGAAAGGCGGGAAGATGGAAAGCCTTTAAAAGTAAAGAAGAGGACTATAGTCTATCTATATTTTTTAAATATGCATTACATTCATATTTACATATACTATAATTAGAGGTTCAACAGTATAATTTTCATATCATGTCACGTAAGCATGAATTATTTAACAGTTTTCAATGTTTAATAATGTAATATAATCTCGCAATAACAAAAACTAACCTGTACATCCTAGTAAATTCTCTTTCTTCTAACGAAAATGGGTCTGAGGTATCACGTAATTCCTTTCTTCTTCTAATAAGGTTATTATTACATCCCAGAATACGATTGTTGCCAAAAATCAAAACACTCGGGAGATTTTCCATTTTGAATTTCGGTGTCACAATCCGTTGAAGATGGCGTTCACGGCTCTTATTTTTTAATCTTTTCTTGTATGCTTCACCATCTCGCTTAAAAAATTTGTGCATAGCCAGTTCACATGAATGGTCTCACATTTTCACCAGCAAAAACGTTCCGTAATACCGTGAACTCCTCATTTTTCACATTTTCGCTCAATTTGTTTACGTAATAGACCCCCTAGATCGAATTTACGTAATTATTAATGCGATGGAGACATGCGCTTTACTGGATCCGGACTAGAGTTCGAAAATTCTCGGTAACATTAAATTGGAGAAGGTAACTGTGAAACATACCGTAAGTTACCGGGAACATTGAGAATTTAAGAGAACATTAATTTTGTTATTTATACTTTAGGTTTCTTCGTTTAAATAACTTTTTTTTTTCAATCAACTTCAAAGTTCAAGCTATAGAGTAATAATTACTATTAGAAAATATTGATTATAGGGTCGTATTTACCTCCAGCTAAAAATATTCACGTATGTACAACTTCACGTATAATTCCATGTGATTTGTTTCAAACGAACTGATATTTCATTCTGCGACGAAGCGAATGGGAGGTTTTGATTTGCTACGGAGAACGTACAACGGAAATTTCCCTCTACGATGTTTCTCTATAGCTAATCGAAACCTCTCGTTCGCTCCGTTGAAAAATTCAAATTCTCATAATTTCTCGATAACAAAGGCTTTGGAGAAATTACCGATAAGTTACCGGGAATTTCTCTTTATTTCTGACGTAACTTACTGGATTTAGAACTCTATGCATAGCCAGTTCACATGAATGGTCTCGAATTTTCACCACCAAAAACGCTCCGTAATACCGTGAACTCACATACCGTAACCTCATTTTTCACATTTTCGCTCAATTTGTTTACGTAATAGACCCCCTAGATCGAATTTGCGTAATTATTAATGCGATAGAGACATGCGGTTTACTGGATCCGGACCCGATAAATCCCGGATTAAGGAGTACGGTGAAGACGTAGTCCGTGTATTTCGGTGGTGTCTTGTGGACCGGCCATAATGCACTCCTAGGTTTCCGTTATTTAGTGATCGTAACTTATGACCGACGCTTTCTCGGGCGGCGGGCGACACCTGACGGAAAGACGCACTATTGCAATCGTTGCCAGATTGCGCGGACATTACAGGGGATACAGTTCTCGTGCAAAACATTGGTACGTATCGGTACGTGGAATTGGTGGGGTCGAAACCACGCTCGAAGAGGCAGGCCTTTGCAGCTCGAGGCTGTTTGGAACGCCTCGACTGGTCCGGATACGAAGGAAATCCGGAGGGCGACCGTGGGCACTTATAATTGCCGCCAAGGGGGTCGGCCGAGAGAGGGATTCGTCGGAGTGAAGTTCTACCGCTTCATGGTCCATCATGAGTGATTACTCAGCAGTCGCTCCGCCACAAAATTTTACCCAAAATTTGGCGTTTGCGGCTGCCGTACAACGCGCTAAGCAGGTAGGAACACATTTCCCTAATGGCGCGTACCGGGCGCTTTAGCGAATTCAGAGACACGCGTTCTTTGGCGAAATGTCTTTTTCTCTTTGACGGCTAGTACATACGGCATGCATCGCTTAGAACGCGGGATCGCTTTCACTCGAACTTCCCGATATTGGTCCAGCCATCGCCTCCTCGCATATAGAAACTTATATGTAAACACTGAACGCATTAAAATATAGGTGAATATGTGCTCATGGATTATTTCTTAACGCTCCGAGATGTATACAGCACCGATTGACAAAAATTGGTGATTGCGGTGCGGATGATACACTAAAGAGTTTTATCGATGCTTTGCGTCATCGTTTCTAATAATTATTGTTTATAACGGATGAATATATGTTGTAACTATTTATTCGTGTTAAGGGTTTAATTTCTGCATTTACGTTGAATACAATTTGGGGCAGGGATACGATCGATACCAGGTACATCACCCGTTGTATATACTAAATACGATAAGATATATTTTCTATTCTCGTTACAGTCGCAGTTACAGAAAATAAAGTTTAAACATTGTCATCCAAATTTTTGTCAGATAAATTATTATATTAAGGGAAATTCCGTAATTTGCTAGCTCCGATTTATCATTTTTATAATGTATGTACATAATTAATGCTTATGATATCAAAAATGTTGTTAATTGTAAAGTATATGTTATTTTGGGAATATAATCTTAAATATATAAACACAGTTTTATTTTAATAATTATCATTGTGAATTTAAAGATTAATTCGATGTTAATTAGTTTTTCATTGTACTATTTTCTGTTAATTATGTTGTGACAGGTTGTAATATTTGTAACGATCAAATCTGTATAGATTATATAAACCGTATTATTTAATACGCATGCAGAGAAGACGTGTCTATGAATGTTTCTTAGGCTTAGTTTGCATTGATTACTTGGTACGTGTATAAAAGGTGTAATTTTATAAAATTCAGTGTAAGCAATAGTGTACGAAGAAGGTACGATACTCACTTTTCCAGCATACCGTACCAAAGCAATACACGATCGTTTATGCTGATAATTTCAGAATTTCATACCTTTAGTAGGTGTACCAAGTGATAGGTGTAAACTAAGCCTTAGTAATGGGTATTCAGGTCTTTAGCAAATAGCGCCTGCTCGTGTGGATACATTTTACTATTAACGGTAGAAAAGCATGCACATAACTAGTTTTGCGGTAACAAAATGTATCCATGGACGTAGGATGTATGGACCCTGCATGCTAATTCCACTGTGATAGCAGAACGATTTGGAGAGAAAAAAGAGACTTTCTCTCTCTTTCCCTCTGATTTTACGAAACGGATGCCTAGTGCAATATGACGACAGACTATGTGACAGTAAGAGAGAAAGGATGTCCATTATTCGCCCCCTTTATTTTATTGCAGTTACAAGAATATTAAAGGAGTAATTAGCTGTTCGGGGGTGATATATATGATGTCCATCATTCAACTGTGACGGCAGAAACTTGGAGAAACGGAAAACAAGGGGTACTTTCTCTCTTTTCCTTTTGCCTTCTCTTTGATTTTGCAAAACAGTTGTGTAGTGCAATATGGCGATAGACTATCTGACAGCAAAAGAGAAAAGATGATCTCTTATACGCCCTCTATTAATCTTATTACAGTTACAAGAATATTAAGGGAGTAATTAGGTGTTCGGAGTACATGTATCTTATGTCCATGGATGTATCAACTTTGTCAGGGACAGTCGATAAACGAACTTGAAGCAATTTTACAATATTTAGATGTTATAAAGAAAGTTGCTGTGAAATTAGATAAAAATGAATAGATTTTATTTCTTTAGCATTCAAAAACACAAGACATATATATTTTATATTTGCATATGGTGTGTATCCAAATCTAGGAAGGTTAGCACTTTGTTTCATTATTTACAATTACGTGCATAATTTCTTTTAATAATCTCAATCAAATATCGGGCTCAATTTTCTCACCCCAGAATTCTGCATGTTTTCTTCTTATTTTTCTACACGAAAGAATGTTCGAAACAATTTTGATTTAAATTACCATTTCAGAGTAGATCATTTGCATGTTCGATTATTCTCCTTAATTTTGAGAAAAATTGTCTTGACCCGTACAGGTAAAAGATTTAATTTATCGAATAAAATGATCGATTGACTACATTTGGTTAATTTCAGAAAACATTTTGGTTGAGTGAACCAAATTTTAGATTACTTGACCACACTTGTTTGCCTCAAAATAACTAAGGTGTTTTAGTTAAATTGTTTTATTAATGTTTGCAAATATTTCAGTCAATAAATCAAATATTTTTGTTAAATGTACCAAATTACTTTAATATGCGGCTTGATCTGCTACTATATCTGATGCAATCAACTGAAAGTTATTAAGGTGAAGTGACGCTCCCTTCAAATCAGTCAATTCGAATTCAATACTTTTATTTAAGGGTATTAGACCAAACTGTCCGAAACTTTGACACATCACTCCTGATCATCTAAAAATTGTCCTGACACATTCAAAATTTGGATTTTTGGAAAAAGTTTTTTAACTTAGCCCAGACCAGAACCAAAATGGCGTCAAGCTCTCATATTTCGGTCAATATACAATTATCAAGGCTCTGATATGAGAATCGAAAGGGTCAGGACAATTTTACGACAATTTAGAACACTCTGGTAATCGATAAACTCGCATTTGAACGGGATAAGGGCAAAAAAAGTGTTGTATGCACTTCTATGCTAAAACGATAGGAATACGAGGTCTCGGAGTGAAAATTGAATTGACCTGGAAATCACAGATGGCGCAGGGGGTCCCTCTGCAGTCAATTAAGGCCCCAGAAAGCAAGAATTCAGAGGATTTCTGGAGTTTTACTTCGATTTCTTTATAATTATCGTACGAAAACGACAGGTGGGGTATGCCATTTGGTCCGTCAACCATTGAACATACACTGGATTTCTGGAGTTTTACTTCGATTTCTTGGTATTTATTGTACGGAAACGACGGATGGAGTATGCCATTTGGTACAATATCGAATATAATTCGACCCAGCTATCAATATAAAAACGAACGTCGGCAACGTAGGCATTTAGAAAAATCTTCTTTATCGACGTCGATCAAGTTCCTCAACGTGTTTCACTTCACCTTAATCACAGAATGTTGTCGTGTCAACCAAATATTTGGTTGTCTGTATAATAACCATATTCTATAACCAACAAATATTTTAATGATTATCATTTATTTGCTATTTTTAAATATTAACTGTCAACCATTGAACATACACTGGATTTCTGGAGTTTTACTTCGATTTCTTTATAATTATTGTACGAAAATGACAGGTGGGGTATGCCATTTGGTACAATACCCAATATAATTCGACACAGCTGTCGATATAAATACGAACGTCGGCAACGTAGACATTTAGAAAAATCTTCTTTATCGACGTCGATCAAGTTTCTCGACGTGTTTCACTTCACCTTAATCCCAGAATGTTGTCGTGTCAACCAAATATTTAGTTGTGTATATAATAACCATATTCTATAACCAAGAAATATTTTAATGTTTCACCAAAATGTTTTTCTTCATGCAAACGATTTCTCAAGTGATTAGCATTTATTCACTATTTTTAAATATTAACCGTCAACCATTGAACATACACTGGATTTATGGAGTTTAACTTCGATTTCTTGGTATTTATTGTATAGACATGACAGATGGAGTATGCCATTTGGTACAATATCCAATATAATTCGACACAGCTGTCAATATAAAAACGAACGTCGGCAACGTAGGCATTTAGAAAAATCTTCTTTATCGACGTCGATCAAGTTTCTCGACGTGTTTCACTTCACCTTAATCACAGAATGTTATCGTGTCAACCAAATATTTTAATGATTAGCATTTATTCACTATTTTTAAATATTAACTGTCAACCATTGAACATACACTGGATTTCTGGAGTTTTACTTCGATTTCTTGGTATTTATTGTACGGAACCGACGGATGGAGTATGCCATTTGGTACAATATCCAATATAGTTCGACACAGCTGTCAATATAAAAACGAACGTCGGCAACGTAGGCATTTAGAAAAATCTTCTTTATCGACGTCGATAAAGTTCCTCAACGTGTTTCACTTCACTTTAATCACAGAATGTTGTGTCAACCAAATATTTGGTTGTCTATATAATAACCATATTCTATAACCAAAAAATATTTTAATAATTCACCAAAATGTTTTTCTTCGTGCAAACGATTCCTCAAATGATTAGCATTTATTCACTATTTTTAAATATTAACTGTCAATCATTGAACATACACTGGGGGATCACTGATGGCGTTGAATTTGGTGTGTGTGGAAAAGGAGAACTCTGAGAGGGGTTCCTTTGTTTTCGAAGAGTTCCTTTGTTTTGATTAAGATCGATTTCCTAAGGTCAGAAGCCGTTTGGAGCTCCATGCTCGATATATCTCGGGTTTCGCTTATCACATTTGGGGGAAATTATTTCTTCTCATTTCGTGTGTTAAAACTTCTCTCGTGTGGACTTTTATGGAGAACGCTCGTTCCTTCGAGCATTAAACAGTCGAAATGCTTCCTTTCGAGCGTCAGGGTGATCGGATAATAACGTAATTGTGTAATTCTACTATAACTGTCCGTATAGTCCTCCGTTATGGTTCCATGTGTTGTGTCGATCTGATGTGTTAGAAGTTCTGATAAATCTTATTGTTTTGCCTTTTTCTCATGGTACCCTTTTTTCCAGATAGCGGCTAAGATGAAACATGCTGGGACTCAAAATAATACAGATCCCAAATTGAAACGACCTCTTGAAGATAGCTCAGGTAAGCCGTAGTCGTGAATGTTAACTGAAATAAAAGGAAAATTGCTTAATGTGTTTGCTACCGCGTGTATGAATGGCTATTTTTGTTAGACCAATACGTATAAGGCAACATGAGAAAGAAAATTAAATGTTCAGAACACTTCAAAATGTTCCATACCTTTATTCAAGTAGACATGTACACGAGAGCCTAAAATGATATTTATGTACTGGTATGTACGACTTTTTGTTTTAATCTAATATGTGATTCGAAAAATTATCTCTAAAACCTTCATTACAATTCTCTAGATTCTATGTAACCTTATCGTTAAAGTCATTTCTTTGAAATTCACAAAAATCGGGAATTTTCCAGAATTCTAAAAATGGGCGCAAGATTGGTACTTTCCTGAAATGTCGTGTACTTGATTTTTCAAGTGAAATCTCTTATGTTACGGTAGTATAAGTTTGCATGTTCAAAAAGGGAACGTATGGAGAAGTGAAACATTTGTACGTATTTTTTATTCTTTTTTTTACAATTTATTTCTATTTACATTCATTCATTAAAAAATATTGACAATTTGAGTAAACGTTTTCGTTAGTGCAATACCCTATAAGTTAATTGTAGAATTAAGGTGATATGAAATAGTCAGCCTATGATTCTGTGAGGTCAATACCAATCAATACCAAACGCGTAAGAGCATTTTGCGACAAAAGTAATTAATAATAGTTCTCTTTAACGTAGAAATTTCTCTTTCAATGCGCGGGGTCGCTGTTCGCTATTTTTTCTCGATATTCTTTTTCTCTTACCACTTGAAGACAATAACTATCCAACAATGTTTGCGACCCTTTCATTAGTTGAATGTACTTAATTTAATGCAGCACGGGACGTCATTTTACGTGCGTTAACTGTTCAATACGATTAAGGTGAAGTGAAACACGTCGAGGAACTTGATCGACGTCGATAAAGAAGATTTTTCTAAATGTCTACGTTGCCGACGTTCGTTTTTATATCGACAGCTGTATCGAATTATATTGGGTATTGTACCAAATGGCATACTCCACCTGTCGTTTTCGTACGATAATTATAAAGGAATCGAAGTAAAACTCTAGAAATCCTCTGAATTCTTGCTTCCTNGTTTCACCCCTTAAATGTGGACCATTGCAGATATAAGAAAAACACGTGTCTCTTAGATTTTTGTGTTCTTCAACATATATGAAACTCAATAAGATCGCAGGCGGACACTTGGGAATGTTTCCTTGTTAGATGATCAGGAGTGATGTGCCAAAGTTTCGGACAGTTCGGTCTGATACCCTTAAAAAAAGTGTTGTATTAGAATCGAGTGATTTGAAGGGGGTTTCACTTCACCTTAATAAAACATTTCCCGGCCCGTCGAGGCGTTCGATCCGTCGAAGAGGGTGTCTTCCGTTGGCGGTGCTACGCCGGCGATTTCAGCTGCAGAGGGAAACTTCCAGCAAGGTGAAAAGCAAAACCCCAGGAATAATTTGTTTGCGCAGAGCCCGAAGCGAAGAAGATGGCGACTTTGGTGGTGGATCCGCTGGTCGGCCTGCGTCCCGGACCGACGGCGGCCGGTGTTGGCACGGTGGCGGGGGCGGGGGTGGGGGCGCCCGGCGTTGGCGTCGGCGTCGGTGTTGGCGTCGGCGTTGGCGTCGGTGTCGGCGTCGGCGACGGAGCCACGCCGGGGGCCGCAAGGATGCCCGCACAGGCGGCCCCCCCTTCAGTCCCCATGCCTCCTATTGGAGGTATTTGTAACGAGGACATCAGAGTCCCGGATAAGATGGTCGGCTTGAGTAAGTACACGTAGACTCTTCGCGGTATGCCCCTTCAATTGCCGGGACGCCCGCTCCCTTCGTATGCCTTCAAATGGATCTAGGAATTAAGGTAACGGAAACGTGTGGATATCGTTTATGAAATTTTACTGCCGAATGGGGATGAGGAATTGTTTGATATATTACCATATAAATATGAAGGTCGTAAGGGAAGTCCCGGTACCCATGAAATTTTATTTTTTATACAAAATTAAGAACACGTTCATAAACAATTTAATTTGATTTAATTTAATGGGTGTCGGGATGGTTTTTCGGGCCTCCGTGGTCATATGGTAATTTTTTTAATGATTTGGCACGTCCTGTTTGGAGATAAGTTTTATAAAGGAGGGATTCCTCTCGCGTCGCGTTAAGGGATGGAACGTAAAGTTAAGCCTGTTTTGTGCTTCCATCCTAACCCTAAAGGTGGCAATTTATTGGCGTCGAGCAGACGCTCGAACGTAATGATTTCTAGCAGTATTTCAGCAGAAATTTAAAAGCTTGCGTGATCGATCGTCACATTGGAATTGGCGCTGCAGGTCTTTTCATGGCGCAGTCTGACACACAAGGTTTTAGTATCATGTTGACGCTACTGGAAAGATACCTTAATTCATCCTTTCCCTATCCTAATTTTTCTGGGATCGTTTATGCTCGAGTCCTAATTCTTACTTGATTTCAATTTTGGTCAATGAAGCTGCGTGCTGCATCGCTTTGTAGTTCACAATTTTCAAACCGTTAAGGTGAAGTGAAACACGTCAAGGAACTTGATCGACGTCGATAAAGAAGATCTTTCTAAATGCCTACGTTGCCGACGTTCGTTTTTATATCGACAGCTGGGTCGAATTATATTGGGTATTGTACCAAATGGCATACTCCACCTGTCTTTTTCGTACAATAAATATCAAGAAATCGAAGTGAAACTCCAGAAATCCTCTGAATTCATGCTTTCTGGGGCCCTAATTGACTGCAGAGGGACCCCCTGCGCCATCTGTGATTTCCTGGTCAATTAAATTTTCACTCCGAGACCTCGTATTACCATCGTTTTGGCATAGAAGCGCATACAACACTTTTTTTGCCTTTATTCCGTTTAAATGCGAGTTTATCGATTACCAGAGTGTTCTAAATTGTCGTAAAATTGTCCTGACCCTTTCGATTCTCATATCAGAGCCTTGATAATTGTATATCGATCGAAATATGAGAGTTCGACGCCATTTTGGTTCTGGTCTGAGCTAAGTTAAAAAATTTGTTCCAAAAATTCAAATTTTGAATGTGTCAAGACAATTCTTAGATGATCAGGAGTGACGTGTCAAAGTTTCGGATAGTTTGGTTTAATACCCTTAAAAAGAAGTTTATTCGAATCGACTGATTTGAAGGGGGTTTCACTTCACCTTAAACGCACAATAGGAACAATAACAGTTCACGCTTGTAAAAATTACCAGTGCTACGGTATATTATACGGTTTTCAATAGAGTTCTTGTTTTCAAATTTTACAACTGTGATGGTCATTTTTACCCGTTACTTTATACGTGTAATTTTTACTTTCCAATGTTACGTATGTAACACTGTCAGATGCAAATATAACTACAATTTATTTAGAAGAATTCTGCAGTTGGTGCTACAGCCGCAATGGTTAAAAGGACAAAAAATTGTAATTACATCTACAATAATTGTTGTTAAGGTTACAACCATACTTTTTACCCGCGGGCATATGTAATGATTACAATATTATTTTTCTGCGTGTAAGATAAAGAAATGATGCAATCCTCTATATATCATCGTAAGATTAAAAGAGATTGGGATCGTAACAGCGCCGCCATTCGTTGGCTAACGTATTACTTATCCAGTATCAAATATCGGTATTCTTCTGGGCTTTTGTGGAGACTTCTGAATTTTTTGACAACGTATACTTTTCCGTACGTCGCGGATGCGCCTTTCCTTTAAATCTCGGGACAAATTAAGTTTCTTAGTTGATAACTTTTTAGTACTAGCACTGAGGTTAGGTTTCAGTTAAGGAACGCATAAACGGTCCCTGTGAATTCTTCACTGTAATCAATTAAGTTACGGTGAAGTTAGAGTTAAGACAGAAGCATATGCCAGGCTCATGAATATAGAAATGAAGTAATTGAACATAAAGTTAAATTCTGGACGTGGGGACTGAAGCGCCAAATATAAAAGAAGGGGACTGAACACTGTTAAAAATGTCTTGAAAATATAGTACACATGTATTCGAAGATTTCTTTCAAGATGCAATATTTAGAAATTTCGTATACAATTGTGCTGGGAATTTTAGTATACGAGCAATCGTATTTCAGAGGGCATGTACACTAGATTTTGAAACCTTTTGAATACCAATTTTTGCTCATATTTGTGAGAATTTATAGACATAATATCATAAGCTATGTATACGAAAACTTGCATACTTTTATATACTGATTTTTTTATCACGTATGTAGTTGTATGTGTGACGAGAAACACGCGTGTAGTACATTTATTAAGGTGAAGTAAAACCTTTCGAGAAATTATTGTATACTTATATTGATAGCTGATTCGTATTACATTGGATATTGTAGGGAATAGCACTCCATATGTCGTTTCCGTATAATGATTTTAAAAAAGATCTATGTAAAACTCCAGAAATGCCTTAGATTCGTGATTTTTGATGCCGTAATTGGCTGCAGAGTGCCGCCCTGCGCCATCTGTGATTTTAGCGGCAACTAAATTTCCTCTCCTGTTACCATCGTTTTAGCATAGAAACGCATAAGACACTTTTTTGCCTTTCCCTCGTTCAAATGCGAATTTCTTGATTACTAGAATGTTCTAAATTGTTGCACAATTGTCCTGACACTTTCGTTTCTCACGTCTGAGCCATCAATAATTATATATTGATCGAAAGATGAGAGTTCGACGTCATTTTAATTCTGGTCCAGGCCACGTAAAAAATAATGTTTTGTGAAAATCCAATTTTTGAGAGTGTCAGGATATTTTTTAGATGCCCATACGTCATGAGCTAAAATATCAGCCAGTTCTGTTGGATACCTTTCAAAAAAGTGTCTTATTCGAATCGACTGATTTGGAGAAGTTTTATTTCACGTTAATATTTGTACTGATTTTCCTCATCTTACTGTTCAAAATTCAAAATTTTTTAATTTGGTACGAATTCCCCGGCGGAAATGGTGTTCTTTGATATGTGGCATATATTTATTCAGTTTTCATTTCGCAAACGCTGTTTCTGGTTTTAGTATACATTTGTATTTTAGAGTGATAGAAATATTGAAACATATTTAACAGTGTAGCGGCCATCTTTCGTTGTTACACATACACACGCAATCTCGCATTTATGAACAACGACAGGCAATATCGGTTGCCAAATTATTAGTTACATTAAAATTGCATTCTGATCAATTTCAAAGAATATTTTTTAAATACCTATTAAATGTATGAACTATTACTGATTTTTGTTAGATAAAATAGGTATTCCACTGCAATAAAAATGGATATATTAGTTAACATTTAATGAAGAAAAATTGTACTTCAAACATGTACACAACATTTTCTTGGTATTTAGTAGAACGATCACAACCTGAATCATTCTTTGGCTGCATTTTGTTGAATTATTTTTTAATGTTCAGTTATGAGGTCAAACTTACTAATATTTCTATCAATTTCGTTTTATTTGTAGTACTTTCTTCTGAGATTTTTCTCTTCAGAAGTTTTCAAGCAATTTCGATGGAATCGACTATCGATATTGCTACTAGAAAAGAGAACCAATGTCAGTATTGCTTGCATAAAAATAAAAATATTTGTAGAGAAAAAAATAAGTCTTTGTGTGTAATTATAAGCGTGAATCTGAAATGAGAAAACATATAATGTAACAAATAAATTGTCACCGACTGTACGTACAGAGCTTTTTTTTTTTTAAATAAAATCAAGCGCATGGCAAAAAGTGTAAAGATCGTGAAATTGTTTTATACGTTCTTAAGGGTATAAATATTGCATACAATATTAAAAGTTACCGGGTACTTCACATTGCTCTTTTATATCCGTTTGGAAAATGCGGGAACGCGAGCGAACGAAAAATGGCTGCTTACTCTTTTCTTCCCCTTATGTTTTAAGCTTCACTCGCACTGCAATACTTGACATCCCTTTCTTCTTAGATCCATATTTTGGCTAAAAATGCCTTTACCCGAATTATTCTTAAAAGTTGCGCAATTCTCCACGAGATGGCGCTGTACAAGACGTATCTTCCGCGATTCGCTTCAGAAAGTACCATTATCTTTATAGAAGCAACCTTCTTGTAATCTCCATCCAGAAACGGATTTTTTGCGTTTATTTAGAATTATTTTTAACTATTATTCACATTAGTATTTTCTTGGTAATATTCCTAGCCGAACAGGTAGACAAAGGAAGGTAATCTTTTTGCGCATGTGCCATTGTATTCCTATTCTATAACATGAGTAAAAAAACAAATACTTATACATGGTCACACATATGCATGTAAGCTGTATATACTGTTTCTGGTTCATGGTTAATATTCATAAAATACCATTATGATGCTCATCTTGAACATGCGCAAAACGGATTTCTTTCTTTTATGTGGGGATACAAATATTTTTGGTCTTCATGTTGGACTAGCAACACAAGAGTAGTACAAAAGTATAGGTTTTTTTAACCCTACACGTTCACGAGTATCTTCAGATCGTATCTTACAGACGTTAAGTCTATCCAATTCATTTTAACTCAATATCTTTCAAATTACAAGTATGGAATTTCAGAATGCTGAACCGTAAACTGCAGATTTTGGAATATGAAATGAAATGTAAGTCATTTTGTGCTTAACACATTATGGACCAGTCTTTTTATTGTTAATTGTACTCATGGGCAAGATCTTATTGTGCTCTAATGAAAATCCAAGAATTCTTATGATTCGCATGATCTGCAATTTGATACGACGTTAAGTCTATCCAATACATTTTAACTCAATATCTTTCAAATTACAAGTATGGAATTTCAGAATGCTGAACCGTAAATTGCAGATTTTGGAATATGAAATGAAATATAAGTCATTTTGTGCTTAACACATTATGGACCAGTCTTTTTATTGTTAATTGTACCCATGGGCAAGATCTTATTGTGCTCTAATGAAAACCCGAGAATTCTTACGATTCGTCCGCAGTGTGTTAAGAGGGAATATGATCTGCAATTTGATACGTAAAATAATATGAACGGACGATCCCTTCCAAATTCCCATTGTGTTCTCTTGGACCGTGGCGTGTACGTATAGGGTTAAAGGACATGAAAAACTTAACGACCGATTGGATGGTATCAGGATAATTTGGGAAAATCGTAGGGGAATCGACGGTTATTGGCTTTTTTAGTCGTACCTAATGTTTCCCGTTCCGAAATAGTGTGCCCTTCAGTGGTGGCGCTAAGATCAGAATGACAGAGCTAGTAAAATCCGCCGAGTTGAAATAACGGGTTCTTTCGATTTCACATTCAAATGTTACATTCGTGTAATCGTTAAGGTGAAGTGAAACACGTCGAGGAACTTGATCGACGTCGATAAAGAAGATTTTTCTAAATGCCTACGTTGCCGACGTTCGTTTTTATATCGACAGCTGTGTCGAATTATATTGGGTATTGTACCAAATGGCATACTCCACCTGTCGTTTTCGTACGATAATTATAAAGAAATCGAAGTAAAACTCCAGAAATCCTCTGAATTCTTGCTTTCTGGGGCCCTAATTGACTGCAGAGGGACCCCCTGCGCTATCTGTGATTTCCTGGTCAATTAAATTTTCATTCCGAGACCTCGTACTCCCATCGTTTTAGCATAGAAGCGCATACAACACTTTTTTTGCCTTTATCCCGTTCAAATGCGAGTTTATCGATTACCAAAGTGTTCTAAATTGTCGTAAAATTGTCCCGACCCTTCTGATTCTCATATAATTGTATATTGATCGAAATAATAGAACTCGACGCCATTTTGGTTCTGACCTGGACTGAGTTAAGAAATTTATTTGAAAAATCCGAATTTTGAATGCGTCAGGACAATTTTTAGATGATCAGGAGTGTGTACCAAAGTATTCTAAATTGTAGAATTGTCCCGACCATTCCGATTCTCATATAATTGTATATTGATGAAAATATGAGAGTTCGACGCCATTCTGGTTCTGGTCTGGACTGAGTTAACAAATTTTTATAAAAAATCCAAATTTTGAATGTGTCAGGACAATTTTTAGATGATCAGGAGTGTGTACCAGAGTATTCTAAATTGTAAAATAGTCCCGACCCTTCCGATTCTCATATAATTGTATATTGATCGAAATATGAGAACTCGACGCCATTTTGGTTCTGACCTGGACTGAGTTAAGAAATTGATTTGAAAAATCCAAATTTTGAATGCGTCAGGGCAATTCTTAGATGATCCGGAGTGTGTACCAAAGTATTCTAAATTGTAGAATTGTCCCGACCATTCCGATTCTCATATAATTGTATATTGATGAAAATATGAGAGCTCGACGCCATTCTGGTTCTGGTCTGGACTGAGTTAAAAAATTGATTTGAAGAATCGAAATTTTGAATGCGTCAGGACAATTCTTAGGTGATCAGGAGTGACGTGTCAAAGTTTCGGACAGTTTGGTCTAATACCCTTAAAAAAAAGTGTTGTACTCGACTCGACCGATTTGAAGGGGGGTTTCACTTCACCTTAAAGTTTGGACGCATGCGTTCCATGTTGAAAAATAATTCGGGCACGACGAAGGGCTGCCACCGGAGGGTTGGGATGGGTGCGGTATCCTCGAGAAATCGATATGAAAGCGACGCGATATCGATAAATTTTCTTCAAGTTATCCGATACTTTGCCCAATGGAGCACTTTAATTCCAAGTCCTAGTAGACAGTTGAGAACGAATGTACCATGAATAATTCCGTAAATTAACATTGTCGAGGACGGCCGTACCGCGACGTATCGTTGGATCGTCGCCGTGGTCGTCGTCTCGAGTTCTAACGATGGTTGGTGGTGTGCTTACAGTAATCGGCAGAGGCGGCGAACAAATAACCAGATTGCAAAGCGAAACAGGATGTAAGATACAAATGGCGCCAGAGAGTGGTGGGCTGCCTGAACGGGTTTGCACCCTAACTGGCTCGCGAGAAGCTGTCAAGTAACTTGTTTTTCCCTTCTTTATTTTAATTGCTAATTATTTTTAGTGGATACTTTGTATGCAATGCAGATCCCATTAATTTTGCGAATGTACCGATAGTCAAATGTGTCTCTACTTTCCGATTGGACCGCTTGTGTACCGGTAATGTCTTTAGCTGTATCGAATCCACCGGAGACCACGTGCGTGCCACGTTGCAGCAGGTGGTGTAGGACGATATATATACATATATATATATATATAGAAAATGCAAGTAAACTGCGCCAAGCAAATCCGCTATCCTCCTTAGACCTGTACTTTGTCGCCGAATCTAAACGAACTTCACCTCCGCCCTGGTCAAGTGGAGAATTCTTTTTACGTCGCAGACGTGCCGGATATTTCCGAATGTGGAGCCTCGTGAGGGTAAGGGCAATCTTGTCGCAAGGTTTCCTCTTCCCACCTCGTATCAAATTCTTCGATTATCGTAAACTCGTTGTGCCTAAATATTTCCGTGGTCTGTCGTTGTCTCGTTTTACTCGAAACACTATTGTGCATATGTTCCAGTCGAAAACCCATTGAAACACGTCGAACGTCACGTGCGTATTTTGACACATAATGGAAGATTGATTTTGCGTATATACTCCAAATGGAGATATTACCGTGCAATATTTCATGACTGTCACCGATACTGTGAAATTACTCGATATCTAGGTTTGACCTTTCTCGCATGAAGAAAATGGTATTCTCAGCTTTTTTACAGAACGTTCATTTAGCTCCAGGATGTGAGTACCGAGTTCTCTCGGACATTCGTCTTTACATATTATATGTTGATGTAATTCGAATTTGTCTAAAGAAAAAAAGAAATAGGAAAAGAGAAAAGCAAAGAAACGGATAAAATGTAAAAAAGGAAAATAACAGGGAAAAGAAAGAAAAAGAATCTTTCGCTTGGTTGTGACCGTTTTGATTTGATGATTTTGTACTTACTAATAGTTTTTTGCTTTCACTAGGGTACGGAGAGGGAGAGAAAGAGAGAGAGAGAGAGAGAGAGAAAGAGAGAGAAAGAGAAAGAGAAAGAGAGAGAGAGAAAGAGAGATGGAAGAAAGGAGGATAGGATATGCATGGGGACGTGTTATTCGCAACAGGAAGACTCATTGCAAACCGCTGCCTATTTCGATATGCTTATGACGATTTTACATGAGATTTTTTACGTTTGATGTGTCTCGTTAGATTACCAAAAGACTGTATTTATTAGAAATGCCATTATACCGATTAATGCCTGTCGAATTTATACGGTATACACGGTATCTCGTACAATTGTGTGTTGCAAACAAACTTCTTATATGTCGTGCACCGTTGAACATATTTATCGCACGAAAACGCCTCTCTTGGGTTTACGCTATACACGGACGGCTCGATGTGTTTCAGTCGAGCGAAAGAGTTGATTCTCTCGATCGTCAATCAGCGGAGCAGGACCGAGGGTATCGGTGACATGAGCATGGGGGGCGGCGGCGGGGGTGGCGGAGGTGGAGGCATGATGGGCGGTCATCCTGGCTTCGTCGAGATCATGATTCCGGGCCCGAAGGTTGGCCTGATCATTGGCAAGGGTGGGGAGACCATCAAGCAGCTTCAAGAAAAGTCTGGAGCCAAAATGGTCGTCATACAAGATGGCCCTTCCCAAGAGCAAGAAAAACCGTTGAGGCATGTATTTTCATTTATTTAGAACTGTCGAGATACTTTCGACCCACTGAAACCGGATTTCTTGTATTTTTTTATAATGAGAGCACGTGTAATGCACGGGTTATGTCTACGTTGTGTAGTGGTGGACATGAATGCCTCCCCTGCGGATGCGGCATCGCCTGTGCAGGATGGGAGGGCATTGATGTCTCCCAGTGTACTACTAAAAGTCACGGGAACGGGTTATTTCCTTTTTCGAGTCCGATTGCATAACTTTCCGTGACGATTTTGTTTCAAATAGTTGGACATGATTTTTAGCACTCTCAGTTATTACTTTAGAGCCTTCTGGAAGTGATTAAGGTGAAGTGAAACACGTCGAGGAACTTGATCAACGTTGATAAAGATTTTTCTAAATGCCTACCTTGCCGACGTTCGTTTTTATATCGACAGCTGGGTCGAATTATATCGGGTATTGTACCAAATGGCATACTCCACCTGTCGTTTTCGTACAATAATTATAAAGAAATCGAAGTAAAACTTCAGAAATCCTCTGGATTCATGCTTTCGGGGGCCCTAATTGACTGCAAAGGACCCCCTGCGCCATCTGTGATTTCCAGGTCAATTAAATTTTCACTCCGAGACGTCGTATTACCATCGTTTTAGCATAGAAGCGCATACAACACTTTTTTTGCCCTTATTCCGTTCAAATGCGAGTTTATCAATTACCAGAGTGTTCTAAATTGTCGTAAACTTGTCCTGACCCATTCGATTCTCATATCAGAGCCTTCGATAATTGTATATTGATCGAAATATGAGAGCTCGACGCCATTTTGGTTCTGGTCTGGGCTCAGTTAAAACATTTTTTCCAAAAATCCAAATTTTGAATGTGTCAGGACAATTCTTAGATGATCAGAAGTGATATATCAAAGTTTCGGACATTTTGGTCTAATACCCTTAAAAAAAGTGTTGTATTCGAATCGACTGATTTGAAGGGGGTTTCACTTCACCTTAATAGTACAAATCTGTGATATGACGCTATCTTGGTTTTGGTCTATGCCGAATTTATAATGTCTTTGTAATTGCTTGGTTTATGCTGAAAATTTGTTTTGAAAAATGCAGGTCCTTGAGTGCTGGGAACGGTCTGTCTCTGCATTTCCATAATCACATATTAAGGTGATGTGAAAGTGGCGTCGAAACGGTTTTGTTTATAAAACTTATCTCCCAACTCGGTTTACCAAATAGTCTGAAACGTTACAACGTGAATAGGGAGACTATAAGGAAGATCCTGAAACTCATGAAATTTCAATTCTTTTCTAATTTGTTTATAGGTATTTTAAAAATAGTTAAGAAAAATGAAAATTCCCGAGTTTCGGAATCTACCTTAGGGTCTCCATATTCACGTGTTAAAGTATGAAACGATTTGAGACACCCAGTTCGCAGAAAAGTTTTATGAACGACTGAGCTTTCGGATGCCACTTTCACATCCCCTTAAAATGGGACGAATCGGTTCATCCATCTTTTGAAAAAGTCTGTCCAAGCAACTGACCGTTTCAAGTGGCCTTCCTCACCACCTGCATTTAATGTAGAAAATAGCTATGTATTCTTTTCATTTAGGACAACATTTAGGTATGTTTAACATTTCTACTTTCTTTTGTGCAGAATAACGGGCGACCCTCAAAAGGTGGAGTACGCAAAACAGTTGGTGTACGAGTTGATAGCTGAAAAAGAAATGCAAATGTTCCACAGAGGAGGAAGGGGCGGCGACAGAGGGGGAAATTATTCTAACGATAATGGTTTTAATCACGGGCCTTCGAATAACGAAGGCATGGAGGTATGTTCTAATATGAAACCTTTGTCATCTGCAATTGGCCATTAAGGTGACTACACACGTAACAATGAATTTGTACAAGCCAATCTGTACAAATTTAATTGATGTGCGGATAATAGATCGTCAGATATATTTTCACATTTGTTCATCGGAACAAATTGATTTGTCAAATTAAGATGAAGTGAAACACGTCAAGAAATTTGATCGACGTCGGTAAAAAAGATTTGTATAAATACCTGCGTTGCCAACGTTCGTATTCATATCGACATTTGTGTCGAATTATATTGGGTATTATATTGGGTATATGGCATACTCCATATATCGTTTCTGTACAATAATTATGAAGAAATCGAAGAAAAACTCCAGAAATCTCCTGAATTCAATGTTTTCGATGCCTTAATTGACTGCAGAGAACCACTCTACACCATCTGTGATTTTAGTGGCAACTAAATTTCCTTTTGAGACCTCGCATTACCTTCGTTGTAGTATAGAAATGCATAAGACACTTTTTGCCTTTATCTCGTTCAAATGCGAGTTTCTCGATTACTAGAGTGTTTTGAATCGTTGCATAATTGTCCTGACACTTTTATTTCTCATGTCATAGCTTTCAATAATTGTATATTGATCGAAATATGGGAGCTCGACGCCATATTGGTTCTGGTCTGGGCTAAGTTGAACAATTTTTTCCAAAAATCCAAGTTTTGAATGTGTCAGGACAATTCTTAGATGATCACGAGTCACGTGACAAAATTCCGAACAGTTTGATCCAATACTCTTAAAAAAAAGTGTTGTATTCGAATCGACTGATTTGAAGTGGGTTTCACTTCACCTTAAATGGTCGAGGTTCGGGTGCCACATAAGTTTTACATAAAAAAAAAAAACACGTTTAACCGATTAAAACATTAAACCTTACCGATTTAACATTAAACCTTAAGTTCAGAAATTTTTTCTTTTGATCTGAATTCCTTATTTGAATTGAACCATAACCCAGTGAACACTGTTATATAACTGTTGAGTAAATGTTACGTTTTCGAAACTAACATGTTATGTAGCATAAAAGTAACATGGAAGTTAGATGTTAGTTATTATTTCCCACTCGGTAAGGTAACATGTTATGTAACGTGTTATATTGATGTTAGAATTTCAGTTACCTTAAAATAATATAAATTTTTCATACATTTAATAAAGGAGATGACGCAATTTTATCCAAAATTATATAATTTTTTATTTTTAATTATTTTTTGCTACTTGACAATAGTTAGATATTAAATGACAAATCAGACTTTCAATGAAATTATGTAACGATAAACTATCTGATTT
This sequence comes from Orussus abietinus, assembly GCF_000612105.2. NCBI lineage: Eukaryota > Metazoa > Arthropoda > Insecta > Hymenoptera > Orussidae > Orussus > Orussus abietinus. Next base: position 5,998 of record NW_019394933.1, on the reverse strand, counting down.
TATTTGAAGACAATTAGGATTTCATTCAACTAGCAAACAATGACTGATAATGTACATACGCGTATGAATTAAAGTCACATTTTTTAATACGAGTAGTAAACAAAATATGACATACATTAATCTTATGACAATGACGATGACGATGATGTAATGAAATAAATGACAGTCAGCACCGATATAGTTCCGTTTTGTTACAAATATGTACTGCATATACACAGTAGTATCAGGATAGTAACATAATGTAAGATGAGAGTAACAAAGTTATGCTACATTTATATAGATATGATAGTAACAAATGTTATGTAACCCGTTAACTCCATGTTACATAACTGTTAAGTTACTGCATTGTAACAAATGTCATGTAACTAGTTAGCTCTATGTTATGTAACCGTTAGGTTATTACATTGTAACAAACGTTATGTTATTTGTTAGTTTTAAGTTACGTAACTGTTAGGTTTGGTGTTCAGTGGGAATATGGCGCATTGGCACATGTTTTTTTATTTTTTCTTAGAACGACCGCTACTCATTTGAAGTGCTCGTACCAAGAGCCGCAGTTGGGGTCGTCATCGGAAAGGGAGGTGACATGATCAAGAAAATACAAGCCGAAACCGGAGCAAGGGTACAGTTCCAGCAAGGGAGGGAGGATGGACCTGGAGACAGAAAATGTTTACTCTCTGGAAAACATCAAGCTGTTGAGCAGGCCAGACAACGAATCCAGGAGCTCATCGACAGTGTAATGATAAATTGACATAAATTCGTTGTAGCGTTACAGTTTTTCTTCTCGTAGATTTTATATATTAACGTTAAGCAAGCGGATGTATTTTCATATGTATATAGATTGTTACCTTCACTAATGCCGATTTTATGCCACTATGCGTGGTCCTTTGTACTCGCAGTAAGTGGGACTGCATATAGTTTAACCGTTTGACTGCTAAGCAATTTTTGCAAGAACGCACGAAAACTGCGGAGCAACAAAGAAACACTGAAACTCGCAGCGCAAAAGCGCTGCATCGCGGTTTTCGAGACAAACGAACGCAGCGCTTTTGCGCCGCGTAGCAGTCAAACGGTTAACTAACAGGAATACTTTTTTGTAACGCAATAGTATATTCAAAGTACATGCACATGACTGTGATCTTTTGTCTTTAAGAGGCGAGATGATCAAAGAAGTACCATGGGTGGAAGAGGTCCACGAGGAAACGGTTTTGGTGGTGGACGAAATTCTGAATATGGCGGCGGTTGGGACAGACGCCAAGGTGGACCTATGCAAGATAAAGTTGAAACGACATTCACCGTACCTAAAGCGAAATGTGGTATCATTATCGGTAAAGGTAAGCCAATTTCTATCGCCATTTGCATTTAATTTATTTGATACTAACTAAAATATTGTTCTATCGTTCCACAATTTACTTATACCATTTGTCATTATGAATAACCAGGCGGCGAGACGATCAAACAAATAAATCAACAAACCGGTGCACACTGCGAGTTAGATCGAAGGAACCAAACCAATGAAAACGAACAAGTTTTTAATATTCGTGGAACTCCTGATCAAGTGGAGCATGCCAAGAGAATCTTCAGCGAAAAATTGGGAATGGTATATATTTTGCCAAACGAAAGAGGGAGAGAGAATTATTTCTCTCGTGAATGTCCGAGGAGATTGAATTTATATTTCACGTATTGAATTTCAGGGACCTGCCGGACCTCCATATGGCGGTGGTCAAGGACCCATTGCATATAATCCCAATTGGAATGCAGGATCAGGATACCAGTCCTGGCCCAATCAACCCCAGCCTAATGATCCTAGTACGTGTTGAATCGTTCGTAGTAAAGCCCCCTACCCTTTAAAAAGAATTTAACACTAGGTTTACGGGCGTTTTTTATATACCTATTTCTACGAGCACCCGTCAAATTGACGGGTAAACGAAAATACGGATTTTCTTTAAAAAAATAGATTTATTCAAATTAACCCTCTATGGGCCCGTGTAACTTTCAGGTCACATTTTAAATGACAAATTTTTTTTTTCATTTGCATATATAGGTTCCTAATTGCTGATTTTTCGTTCCCCCAATTTTTTTTTTTTAATGAAAAATTCGACCCATAGAGGGTTAAGTCAGAATTAAACAACACTAGGCTTTACGTATAAATAAATTATTAATAAGTAAGAAAGTCCTTTTTTAAAAATTATCACGGAAATGATTGGAATGCTCGTCCTCTCATCCTCGGAGTCAGAACTAAAAAGAACACTCATCTATTTCTTGCTACGACACACTTTCAAGAATTTTTCCACTTTACTATCCGAAGATCCTTCTGTCTCTCCACTTTCAATGCATTCTAAACTTTCACTCTCATCTTCGCTTTGGCGTAATTCATATTGATCTTTGGAGGTATCCTCAGAATAATCTTCATTGATGTTGACAAATTTGTTCAATGTCTTATTATATCTCCTGGATTTACTTATGATTTCTAGAAAAGGGAGATTGGTCGAAATAAAAAAAATACTGTGCTCAAATTCAATTACCCTGTTGTAGATACTTACAATAAGAAGATACTGTCTACAATAGCTGAAACTTTTGCACCCTGTCTTTGAGAAACATCCTTACACTCACTACAAAGAAGCAAATATATATGGATTGTTTATGAAATTAGCTAGTCCGTCAATTTGACGGGTTTCGTAGAGATAGGTATACCACATACAGATTTTAATAATTAGAAGGCTTAGGAAAAAATAATTGCGTGTATAAATTCTTTGGATGAAATGATTAATTTACGGTAGAAAAATGGTTAAAATGAATGCTATGGTTTTTTCGGTATTTCTTTTCGAAGTCTGAATTCCGTCACATTGACGAGTCCCGTAAACCTAGTGTTAATTACATCTCTCAGTATATCGTAAATGCTTTGGTTGTCCACTTATCCAGATAACCGCGCTATCTTAAGACTTGTAGTTTTTATTTACTTATTGTAGAGTCGTCAAATGCTTTATGGTAATAAGCTGATTTTGTTGGTAGTGCTGCATCGAAGTTGAGGTAGTGGAAAAGAAAAGTACTTTTTACAATTATTCACCGTGTTTTAACAGGTGGAAACGTAAACCAAGCCCCGGTCCAATTAAACCCACAAACTGGGCAACTAGACTACAGCGCTCAATGGGTAGAGTACTATCGATCCCTCGGAATGACTAGAGAAGCTGAGATGGTAGAACAACAGGCTAAGCAGGGCAAGCAGGATCACAATCAACAACCAGGTAAATTTTAGTCGTCTTAATTCATCTATACAAAATCATCGAATGAAAGGAAACTTATGAAAAAGAAAGGAATCTTTTATTTCTTGCGATTAATAAACACATCAACTAGTTGCAAAGATGGAGGAGTTGGTTACGAGTCGCTGACTAAATCTTGTCATCATTATAGCAAATCAACAACCTCAGTCGAATCAAGGTCCAGGTGGTCAACCAGGTCCGGGTCAACAACAGCAGCAGCAACAACAACAGCAACAGCAGCAACAACAACAACAGCAGCAGCAGCAGCAGCAACAACAACAACCTGGAGCCGCGCAAAACGGTGGCCAAGCCGATTACAGCGCTCAGTGGGCAGAGTATTACAGAAGTATAGGAAAAGTCAAAGAAGCCGAAGCTATCGAAGCGCAAATGAAGGCAGGAAAGGTACGTTTAAACCAGACTTCATTGAATGGAATATATAGATACGTTAAGGTGAAGTGAAACCCTCTTCAAATCAGTCGATTCGAATACAACACTTTTTTTTAGGGGTAAAACCAAACTGTCTGAAACTTTGACACATCATTCCTGATCATCTAAGAATTGTTTTGACACATTCAAAATTTGGATTTTTGGAAAAAATTTTTTAACTTAGCCCAGACCTGAACTAAAATGGCGTGGAGCTCTCATATTTCGATAAATATACAATTATCGAAGGCTCTGATATGAGAATCGAAAGGGTCAGGACAATTTTACGACAATTTAGAACACTCTGGTAATCGATAAACTCGCATTTGAACGGAATAAGGGCAAAAAAAGTGTTGTATGCGCTTCTATGCTAAAACGATGATAATACGGGGTCTCGGAGTGAAAATTTAATTGACTTGGAAATCACAGATGGCGCAGGGTGTCCCTCTGCAGTCAATTGGGGCCCCAGAAAACTTGAATCCAGAGAATTTCTAGAGTTTTACTTCGATTTATTTATTATTAATGTACGAAAACGACAGGTGGCGTATGCCATTTAGTGCAATACTCAATATATTTCTACATGACTGTCAATATAAAAACGAACGTCGGCAACGTAGGCATTTAGAAAAATCTTCTTTATCGACGTCGATCAAGTTCCTCGACGTGTTTCATTTCACCTTAAGGTGATATGAAACTGGCCTCTGAAGCGTCAGAATATTTATAATACTTTTCTCCGAACTGGGTGCACCGAATCATTTGAAACTTCAGAAAGTGAATGTGGAAACCCTACGTAACATCCTAATGATAAAGAAATTTTATATTGAAATTTATTTACCCCCAACTAGAGCCAAAATGGCATCGTCAACACATATTTTTTATAGATAACGCCTTTGAAAGCTTTAAGGTGAAGTGAAACCCCCTTCAAATCAGTCGATTCGAATACAACACTTTTTTTTAAGGGTATTAGACCAAACTGTCCGAAACTTTGACACATCACACCTGATCATCTACGAATTGTCCTGACACATTTAAAATTTGGATTTTGGGAAATAAATTTTTAACTTAGCAGAACCAAAATGGCGTCGAGCTCTCATATTTCGATCAATATACACCACTCGACGTTAAATTAAATTCGATATACATCACTTTTAGAAACAAAACATGTGCGTTCAAGCGTGTGATCGTTCTCGCATACGTTAGTTTGATGTCCACATTTATTTTACAGTTGGGTATGCAAGGAAATCAAATGGCGCAGCCGCAGATGCAGCAAGCGATGCAGCCTCAATCGGGCGGTCCGCCAGGGGGCACGCCAGGCGTTTTTCCGCAGACCTATGGCGGCTACCCCGGCATGAGCGCTGGATCGGCCCCTGCGGGTTACTACGCCCCTGGTGCGGGTACTGCGGCCGCGGCTGCGGCTGCAGCTGCGGCCGCAGCTGCTGGCTCGGGGGCCCAACCCCAGACTACACAGCAAAATCCTCCCTTTCCCACGGGCTACCAGAATTACATGTACTCTCAGCCAAGCTCCGACAATTAAATCCCAAAAGTAAGTATTTTCTTACGTCTCGTATGCACGTATCTCGAAAGGGGTGCATGCCACTGTCCTTGAGTACTTTCCATGTCCTGAAAGGAGTCACTACTTTTCGGAAAGGCGATTCGCTCCTGCCCACAGTTTCCTGGCGTTTCCGAAAGGTGGATTCACAGACTGCGCTGTTTCAACTATTACGTCATTTTACTTAAGCCTGAGCTGGACTTTGTGTGCGGGTGGATCCATGTTTAGTTAAATTTTCATCCCTGATATGTGTAGAGGGTAGAAATTAAATTAATTCTGAATATATTATTTAATTGCTCTGGTCAACGATTGAAATGAACAGGTTAGTTTTTGCCCAAGGTCGATGTGTATCGTGTATTTTGCGTAGTAGTGTTAAAGCAACGTCGTCTGTGAATTGATTGGCAATGGCATTTGCCTACGAATGCACGGTGCAAGATGTTCATTGCATCATCCTACTTTGATCCATTTCAACGCCTTGAATCATCGCCATTAAGGGGATGTGAAAGTGGCATCCGTAAGCTCAATCGTTCATAGAACTTTTCTACGTCCTGGGTGTCTCAAATTGTTTCATACTTTAAAACGTGAAAATGGAGACCCTAAGGTAGGTCCTGAAACTCGGGAAATTTCATTTTTTATAAACTATTTTTAAAATACCTATAAACAAATTTGAAAAGAATTTTATTCTTGTTTGTTTAATATAGAGACCTTTTAGAATTCTTCGTTTCTCTTCATTGATTTGTGTCCTCTTTCTAAAATCCATCTCTCTGGGGAA